>NW_026734032.1:0-20020 GCF_028476545.2 Physella acuta | reverse complement strand
GTCCCGGGCGCCGACCTTAGGGGGGCACGAAATTGAAAGTTTGAGGGGAGGGGGGGGGGGGAAATGAAAAGTTCGAGGGGGGTGCAAATCGAAAGTTTGGAGGGGGGATGCAAATGAAAAGTTCGAGGGGGGGGGGGTGCAAATGGAAAGTTCGAGCGGCGGGTGCAAATCGAAAGTTTGTCCCCGGGCGCCGGGAGGGGTCGCTACGCCTCTGTGAAAATAGAAGTATTAAATAATACAAAACATATATTTTACTTTAAATTTATGGAATACATTTGTTTTGCGATATACACCCATACAATTTCACTCTCTGAATGAAAATAGCAGTTTTAAATAATGCAATGAAAAAATATGTATTTCACTATAAATATGTGTACTAAATTTATATTGCGATATACTTAACACTCACTAAACAAAGTCTTACTGTATCTCAACCTTTATTTAAGGAGCGTTGTCATGTAGCCCGGTAGCAGAGGGTAGCACTGTAACCTTGACCTGTAACGACACAGACCAGAGTCTGGAACTCTGCTGGAAGCAGGACGACCTCGTCGTCTCCAGGTGCAACCAGACCAACCTGTGTGACCCTGACCTTTACACAACCACGCGGGGGTCACGGGGTCAGTGAGCTGACGGTGCCGGATATCCGGAGAACCAATCAAAGCTCGACGTGGAGTTGTTTTTACAATGATGGATCTCACACGCCGTTATACATCTGCAGCTTACAGATCTATTGTAAGTAAACACCCTCGATAGATCTAGTCATTCATTGGTCAGATAAAGTAAAGGTTCTATACTCTTTGACCTCGGCATATGCAGTGTTTCTTCCAGACTTTTTTTCTGGTGGGTTGTTGGGGGGGGGGGCTTAAAATTTTCGGGTAGCGGACACCTTTAGAAGTAAATATTCTCAATATAAATTCCATTTCGTTGGGGGTTGGGGGAAATCTCTCTTCTGGGGCTCCTACCCCCTCCCCCCATCCCTCCCCCCCCCTCAAAAAAGAGATGCCTGGAAAAAACAGTCAAAAAATGTATCTCCATTTAAGCTACACTTTTTAATCTAGATTTTCGTGTGTAATAAATTAAGGTAAGAAAGTAGGCCTGCATTTGTTCTATATCATAGCGAACAGGACGGTTTAATAATTTTAATAATATAAGGTTTTAATAATATAAGGTTTAATGTAGTTCAAAATCATGAATCGTAAGGGTAAATCCATTCCATATCAAAAGCTAAAAAACCACATTTGATATAACTTATGTAAAATCTTCAACATAAAAAAATCGGTCAGTTCATTCCCATAGGTTTACCACACATACCGACCTTGAAGACGTATTTCTGCAATAAATTATCTCACTCTTCAACATATGAAGATAAAAAGCCTTGTCCTTCGTTTATCAGCGAACCATACGTGTTGATTTATCTTTGACTTGTCTTATCTGAAGACGTTGTTTAGTTATACAAGTAGCGTTTCACTCTACGCGAACTCTACAATATTTACTGCACTGTCGTTTGAAGAGAGATTAATAATAGAGCTTAATCTTGTATTGCGTTAGACTTCAAGTCTACGTGATATCAAAAGTTACGTTGGACATTCCCATTTTTAAAAATATATTTTTACTGAATTCTAATCTTAAGGAGGAATATATTTAATTAGCACTGTTATTCTTTTTTTCTCTCGCATGCTTTATATGTATACACACACACGAACAAACACGCATATATATGTATATGTATATATATATATATATATATATATATATATATATATATATATATATATATATATATATATATATATATATATATATATATATATATATATATATATATATATATATATATATATATATATATAGGCGCTATATACATATGTATACATATATATCTATATATATATCTATATATATATATATATATGTATATCTATATATATATCTATATATATCTATATATATCTAGATATATATATATATATATATATAAATATATATATATATATATATATATATATATATATATATATATATATATATATATAAATATACATTGTATATATATATATATATATATATATATATATATATATATATATATATATATATATAATATATATATATATATATATATATATATATATATATATATATATATATATATATATATATATATATAAATATATATATATATATATATATATATATATATATATATATATATATATATATATATATATATATATATATATAGGCGCTATATACATATGTATACATATATACATATGTATACATATATATCTATATATATCTATATATATGTATATATGTATATCTATATATATATCTATATATATCTATATATATCTATATATATCTATATATATCTATCTATCTATATATATATATATATATATATATATATATATATATATATATATATATATATATATATATATAATTTCTAGACAGGTATAGCATAGGCCTACATGTAGTAAGTGTAAACATGGTGTTTTAGAATGTTATGATAAAATTTGAGCATGTTTATACAACATCATTTTTATGCCTTTTATTCTATAACCCACCTAGTCCCGCCAAGCTTACCTGTATGTACCAAGACTGTGAATACCCAGACTGCCAATACGACCAGCATCAAATTTACCTGTACCACAGGTAAAGTGTTTCCACAGGCACACTGTGAGTTCTACCTGAAAACACCACTGGACGTGAGTACTACTGAGAGTGGTAATTACTTACATTACGCACAATTAAGAGGGCAATATCACCCAGACAATGGAAAATTGACAAAAATATTCGCAAAAAAATCTACTATTAACACATACATTACAAATTTGAAATAGATGGCCGCTGTTTTGCAACATGTAGGCATTTCTTGCTGAAAATTAGCAAAGAGATGCACAACATGACTTTATATATGGCTGAAACTATTAGATTTCTTTTTTTTTTTTTTTCTATTTCTTTTTTTTTTTCCAAATTATTTTTTCAATTTTTTTTCTCTTTCTTTTTTTTTCTCTTTCTTTTTTTTTTTTCTCTTTCTTTTTTTTTGCCTCATACATGTAATTTACAGCATCAGTTGTATTTGTTCGCTTTAGTATTACATTTTTCATCACCGGCTTGTGAGGACTGATACAGATTTACAATAGTAACATTTCTTTCTTACTTAAGCCTACTTTCATTCATTTAAGATGGTTTACTTATACATAGATCTAATACAAAACGTCTAAATATAAATAAAAAATTAAAAAAAACACAACCTGAAAATGCAGACGTGTTTAAAATGATGATTCTAGATTTTATTGTGACAAAACTTTAGCAATTAACGTTCCAAATGATGGTTAAATGAAACATTGACATGATGTAAGCTATCTATATGTCAAGTTTTAATACTTTATTTAAGGTTAAGAAAAGTGATTTATAATAAATTGATAAATGTATAAAATATCATTACATTTGTTTTTTAATTTTTTGTTGCATGTTGTATACTTTGAAAATTGTTAGGTGTATTATACCTGTAAAATAATTGCTAATATTTTTTAAAAATGTGACTGTATGTTTTTCTGGTAAATTATTTTGTTTCTCTCCCTTAGTCTTGGTGATACTGCCCCCTTAACCTAATTTAGAGAATCACAAAAAGGTGCTATATAACTTCAATAAGTCTATGAAATAAGCGGTTTCATGACAAATGATCTCAGGATAAATTATACCAGACAAATGATATCAGGACAAAATATATCAGGACAAACGATACCATCGACAAATAATCTCTTACAAAATTTCTCAGATATCTAACAGAAATATATATGTCCTTGAGATAATTTGTCCTGATTCATTTGTTCAGTCACCCAATTAAGCATGTATGAATATTTTATTTATACGGGTAAATCCCACCTTTTTTGTGTGTCTGTGTTAGTTTTTTACGTGTATATGTGTGAGTATTCATATTTGTGAGTTTCGTTATGTATATGTGTGTAAGACTGTAGGTGTATTTAAAATTAAGTGTTAGCGGATCTATATAGTTGTGTGTATGCGGCGTCTGTGTGCGTCAATTTGTGTATGCGTTTCATTATATAATCATTCTTGCTCTTCAAATATTTATATGTATATGGGCGTATAAGTTTATTCCAAATCGTAATCAACGAAAATATCATGACATAACTTATTACACAGCGCGAATATCAGTCAGTAGAATCTGCTACCGCACATCACGACGGCATCTACTACACGACAACAACACAGTCCGACGTCACGCAGCACAGTCCGACCTACTACACGACGACCTGTGTTCTGGAACTTAACGTGACCGCCCCACAGAAGGGTGACCTTCACCTTTACGTGCAGATGTATCCTGGCACATACACCCAGGCCAAAACAGCTAGATATGACGTCACTATATCTATAGGTAATAGTTTATACCATGCTTCTTTACGTTAGTTCGGCGCAGGGGTCTCCAAACTTTTCAGTCCGAGGGCCGCATTAAGTATCAAATTTCAGTTCGGGGGCCAGTTTCTTCCAGGCAAGTCTTTGATTTTTCTGGGCAAAGTTCCTCAGCCATCACCAACAAACGTTTTTTTCCGTGGACAAAAAGATCTCCGCGGGCCGGATAAGAGGACCTCGCGGGCCGCATCCGGCCGGCGGGCCGTAGTTTGGAGAACCCTGGTTCAAAGCACGAAACACTATTATTTAGATTCGTCGTCTTAAACTTAGCTCTATCGAACCCCAAGGGTTCGGTGAGTTAGTCTCTAGGGTTCGGTGGATACCTAGCCACACACCCTACTCATACGATTCGCGTTCAGATTTTGTCAGTGAAAACGATGGAAATATTAAGAATGGTTCTTTGAATGAGCATTTAAAACTGATGGGGTTCGGTACCCCTAAAAATGTTTAAGAACCACTGATTTAGATAAAAAAAACAAAAAAAAACATAATTTGCTTAGATATGCATTTACTATTTCTTTCGCCTCGATTTTATATAGAAGCTTTTACATCTCTATTTATTAATACTAGCGTATTAATAGACTTTAGCCCGCAGTCTGTGCTGTGTTAAAATGTGGTATATTTATTCTGTATTGCACGGTGTGGTGGAATGGTAGACCATGAAACTGCTAACCCGAAAGCTCGAGTTCGGATACCGGGACATAGTCCACTGGATATCCCTGAGTCCACCCAGATCTCATGAGTACCTGGCTCAAGTTGGTGTAATCAAAGGCGGTTGGGTAAAATACTGACCACATTATCCCTTCATGTTCATGTTAATTGAAAAAGGTGAACTCGACTTCACTTGCGCCAATGGACCGTAATGTTTAAACGGTAATTTAGAATGGTTTTCGGGATGAAAGAAAAAATCTCGTCATAACATGTATTTATTTTAACGAAAAGAGTGTTTTTTTAAAAACTTTTAAAATAAGTTGCTACAATAATAAATAGACACAGTTCTCTGAGTTAACTCTAGTACTCTATTCTTATACACACGAGCTCAGCACTACACGTCCTGTCTCTGACTCTTCATTAACTGCCTAACATATACAGATCAACTACACTTCGAGGGTGACACAGTGAACACTCAAGGGGCGTAACCGTGATACCTAATACAAGGGACGTAACAGTCACTAACAAGACATAATGTAACACAACTAAATCTCCCATTTCTATTTCAGGAAGCTCAGAAGGCTATAAAATCAGTTTAACAGTAGAAGCTGTAGGGATCGGTCTGGGAATCGCTGTCATCCTAATTTTGTCCACATTCCTTATTTGTGTGGCTCGGGAGCGCAAACGTAAGTTTGAATTTTTTTTTCGATTTTGTAATACAAATTGATGTATGTTTAAATTAGTCTGGTATACACATTGATATTTAAAATTGATTTAAAATTTCAACATGTCGTTGTGTACTATTAATTTGTTGTCTTTCTTCCAAATGAAAACCTGAATGAGCAGTATGTCAGAGTGGAACTGAAGGTGACTTCACGTAAGTTTTATTTTACGAATCACATGGTTAAGTATATATATATATATATATATATATATATATATATATATATATATATATATATATATATATATGTATATATATGTATATATATATATATATATATATATATATATATATATATATATATATATATATATATATATATGTATATATTTATATATATATGTATATATATATATATGTATATATATATATATATATATATATATATATATATATATATATATATATATATATATATATATATACGCCTATATAGTTATACGCCTATATATATATATATATATATATATATATATATATATATATATATATATATATATATATATATATCTTCATGGGGACCTTGCTAGACACCACCACGTAAGGGCTTAGCCTTTCCTACCTCGTTCACTTGGCATATCGCTGCCACGTCACCCCACCTGTCTGGTGAACTAAGGTTCACCCCGAATGTTTACAATCGTAGAGCCGGCTATTAGGGGCAACTAATTTACATTTTAAACGATTTAAAACTAAGGGAAGGTAATAGCAAGTTTTGCTTGATCTTTTCATTGTCGTCTGTAAACTGTCGTCACGGAGGCTGCTTTCACGTTGGCGGGGGAGGAGAATCGAAGGGAGGGTAGTGTCGAATTATGAAGTACAGAAAAGTAGAAAAAGCAACTAAATAGCGGTGTATGCATGCGGTGCGGGTCAGCTCGTATACAATATCTTTACAGATGTATACGTCTAACTATCTCTCTAAAATACTTATATAGTGTCGAATATTTTAACCGTAGAAATACGGTTTAGCTTGCACTTTTAGAATATTGATAGTGTCTTAATGCTATTTTCGTTTTTTATTTTAAAAAAAAACAAATTTAGAATCAACAGTTATCTATTTGTTTCGTGATCATCATTCCAATAAACACATTGGACAAATGAAGTAGAGTTAACTTTTTTTTTACAACGTCGACATACAGCCGATAGTGAGGTAATTACTATTCCAAGCGCATAAGAATCCCTGAGTTAAGTCGTTAAGACGGATTCGAGCCCGGGATTCGAACTCGCGCTTTACGGGTTAGCAATCACATGCTTAGTCCACCGACCACGCCGTCGTCAATTTGTTTACATAACATTAAAGGTTTATTTCGTTTGCAGGGAACCGAGCATGCCTACAAAAACTAGCAGTCAAAAACAAGACACTGAAACTAACGAAATTACTTCAAAGAGCTGCAGAGAAACTGGAGTTAAAGGTGCAATAACAGACGGCATAATTATAGAGAGACTATAGCTAAAGTTATAATAACAATTTTGCTGCAGAGAAACTAGAGCTAAAGTTACAACAACAGACTTGCTACAGAGAAACTAGAGCTAAATTTACAATAACAGACAGCATACTTACAGAGAAACTAAAGCTAATGTTACTATAATAGACAGCATACTTACGGAGAAACTATAGCTAAAGTTACAATAACAGACAGTCTTGATACAGAGAAACTATAGCTAAAGATACAAAGCCATTCTTGCTACAGAGAAACTAGAGCTAAAGTTACAATAACAGTTTTGCTACAGAGAAACTAGAGCTAAATTTACAATAACAGTTTTGCTACAGAGAAACTAGAGCTAAAGTTACAATAACAGTTTTGCTACAGAGAAACTAGAGCTAAAGTTACAATAACAGTTTTGCTACAGAGAAAATAGAGCTAAAGTTACAATAACAGTCTTGCTACAAAGAAACTAGAGCTAAATTTACAGTAACAGACAGCATACTTACGGAGAAATTGTAGCTAAAGTTACAATAACATACAGTCTTGATACAGAGAAACTATAGCTAAAGATACAATGCCATTCTTGCTACGGAGAAACTAGAGCTAAAGTTACAAATAACAGAAATCTTGGTACAGAATAATGTGAACTGTGATACCATAACAGAAAGCATTGGTAGGCCTACATAGCAGCAGAACGATTAGCTACTCTTTGACCTATAGAAGTGTGCATGGCTTATACATTTTCGTGAACCAAATGAACGAATGACAGCTGGACTAACGGAGTTTTTTGAGCGGCTAGCGTGCTTGTTTCTAGTATTTATTCAGATAAAGGGAGATGGGATGTTCAGGGGGGTGGGGAAGGGGCAACTCCCCCTCTCTAAAGAAGCACCGACCCGGACTAAAAAACGTAATTATATATAGGCATACAAACTTATACTTGATCCGGATATTTTGAGTGCTCCCCTCTCCCGAAAGTTTCGGGTGCCCCCACCCCTTCTCATAAACTAATGCCTGAACTAATTATAATGGGTTACCTTATATGTGGAGGTTCGCTATATCAAGTTTAAGTGATCAAATTATATGTAGACGCCGTATGAGTGGTGGTATATGTATAACAGTAACCTCGAGACTAAAAGCTTATCATTGGGACACTATTCTAAAGTGCAACATGCCTATCAAATAGTAATATATCAAATGCTTTGTTTATTTGTTCGTTTATGTGTTTAACAAGGTATTAAAATATTTTATTATGAATAATACAAAATATGTGTTCATGTTTTAATTATATTCACTGCACTGTGTGAGTCGATCACTTAATTAACAAACAAAAATGGCAATTTTGCTCTCGCAGTTAATTAAGTAAAACAGGTAATCTAATGTCACTTGTGTACAGTTACCAAATGCAGTGGCGTAGCGAGGTCGGGTGTCACCCGGTGCGGCACTTAATGGTGACACCCCCCCCCCCCAGAAGCATAGAGACCCTTCCCGGGGACAAACTTTCAAATTTTCGATTTGCACCCCCCCCTCAAACTTTCGATTTGCACCACCCCCCTCAAACTTTCGATTTGCACCCCCCCCTCAAACTTTCGATTTGCACCCCCTCCCTCGAGATTTCTCTATATATTTTGCTATGTTTTACCTTGATGTCACCCCCCTAAATGGTGTCACCCGGTGTGGTCCGCAACCCCCGCCCCCCCCCCCCCCCCCCCCTCGCTACGTCCCTGACCAAATGCCGCTAGAATAACTACATTGATGATAAATGTTGCCCAATCGCTAAACCTAGGTCTATGTTTATTCCTGAATTAACCAAGATTGCGTTACTTTTCTAGTCGTAAACATTTCGACGTATAAACTTCGTTCAACAGTTACCAGAGTATTTAGAGGCAATCGTGCCTTATCTGAATGTGGTTCGAACTAAGGAATTTTAGCTTTAGCAAACTTGCGTTTTAGCAGCCCGACCAAACCTATTCTAATATTTTCTTGAACACACTTATATATTGCGCACCAGGAATGTGTTGAGTAAATTGTGTACCATTTCACATTCAGATTTAAAATAAAACACGGAAGTCGCACAACAGTGGTGCAACTTGTAAACACAGAGAAAATAAATAAACCATCATCAACAAATGAACATGCTGTTTATTGTTCTAGCGTTATCAATGCTCTGTGGATGCCAAGTCGCCGCAGATTGTGAGTTCAAATCATGCTTTATGAAGAGATAGTTGTCAACATTACAATTAGATTCCTGTTTAGAAAATAACAGTCCATAGCGCAAGGGGAGTAGAGTTCACCTGTTTTTGTGACCTAGGCATATGAAGGAATAGTGTGTGAGCATCATACAAATCCCTTTTTACTTTCCCTATCCTGAGTTAGGTACCCATTAAGGCTGGTTAGACAACAACGATCTAAGGAAACTTGAGTTAGGTACCCATATTAGCTGGATAGACTCAGAAACGTTCTAATTGAAACTTGAGTTAGGTACCCATCTTAGCTGGATAGACTCAGAAACGTTCTAATTGAAACTTGAGTTAGGTACCCATCTTAGCTGGTTAGACTCAGCAACGTTCTAATTGAAACCTGAGTTAGGTACCCATCAGTGCTGGATAGAATCAGCAACGTTCTAATTGAAACCTTAGTTAGGTACCCATCTTAGCTGAATAGGCTCAGCAAGGTTCTAATTGAAACTTGAGTTAGGTACCCATCAGAGATGTGTATAATCAGAAACGTTCTAATTGAAACTTGAGTTAGGTATGCATCAGAGCTGGATAGACTCAGCAACGTTCTAAGGAAACCTGAGTTAGGTACCCATCAGAGATGTGTAGACTTAGCAACGTTCTAATTGAAACTTGAGTTAGGTACCCATATTAGCTGGATAGACTCAGCAACGTTCTAGTTGAAACTTGAGTAAGGTACCCATCAGAGCTGTGTAGAATCAGAAACTTTCTAATTGAAACTTGAGTTAGGTACCCATATTAGCTGGATAGACTCAGCAACGTTCTAATTGAAACTTGAGTTAGGTACCCATCAAAGCTGTGTAGAATCAGCAACGTTCTGATTGAAACTTGAGTTAGGTATTCATCAGAGCTGGATAGACTCAGCAACGTTCTAAGGAAACCTGAGTTCGGTACCCATCTTAGCTGGGTAAACTCAGCAACGTTTTACTGCACTAAACCCGGATTCGAACTCGAGACATTCAGATTGTAAACACAACAACATTAGTTACGATTTGCCTCACATAGGAGGGCGACACGCTCTGACAGAACTGTTCATGTTTAAAATACTTAGCAATATCGTTCTCATCACGCAACACTCTTCTAAAAACATACAACATACGCTATACAATTGCCTGTTTCTGATATTTTATTTTATTTTATTCAGCTAAAAACCAGTGGCGTAGCTAAGGAAGGGCGGGTAGGGCGGCCGCCCCGTGCTCCGAATCTAAGGGGCTCTAAAATGATTAAATTGAATTATAAACAGTCAAGTTTAGGAAAGTACGCGGCTACTAAACACTGTTAACTGTTTTCTATAACAATTGTGTGGCACTACATTACAAACATTTACGGGAAAGTGACTGGGAAAAATTGCAAACAACCTATGCGGGGGGGGGGGGGATGCTTTTCCACCTACTTGAAAAAGTATGTATATACATACAAGAAAAAAAAGGGGGGGGGCGCAAAATTGATTGTTTGGAATGTGTCGCTAAGCCTCTGTTAAAAACACTAAATCATTTACTCCTATGGTAAAGTATATGCTACTCTATATCAATACCAATTTCATGCAAATCTTGTATTGCACATTTATTTTCTGTTATACAATTTTCTATTTATGATATTTCTATTTATCCAGTTGAAAACACAAACGCATTCACTCCTTTAGTAAAGTAGGCCTGTATGTTATTTGAATACAAAATACATTTCTTACAATTCTTGCATTGAACAGAAACGTATAAATATATAATACGATTTTCTATTTCTGAGATTTTAATTTATTCAGTTTAAAAATACAAACGTATTCACTCCTTTAGTAAAGTATATGCTTTTCGATAACAAAACATATGTCTTGCAATTATTGTATTACACAGATATAAATCTATAATACGATTTTCTGTTTCTGATATTTTAATTTATACACTTAAAAACACAAAAGTATTCACTCCTCTGGTAAAGTATATGCTATTAGATTAAAAAAAAATATTGCATTTTTTGTATTGCACAAATTCGTATAAATCTATAAAACATATGTCCTGCAATTATTGTAATACACCGATATGTATAAATCTATTATAAGATTTTCTATTTATAATACTTTAATTTATTCAGTTAAATACACACACATATTCACTCCTTTAGTGAAGTATATGTTATTTAATATCAGAACAAATGTCTTGCAATTATTGTTTTACACAGATATGTATAAATCTATAATACGATTTTTCTAATTCCAATATTTTAATTTATTCAGTTAAAAACACAACCATATTCACAAATGCCTTGCCACGATTGTATTACACAGATATGTATACACATATAATAAGAATTTCTATTTCCAATATTTTAATTTATTCAGTTAAAAACGCAACCATATTCACAATTGTCTTGCCTTTATTGTATTACACAGATATGTATAAATCTATAATACGATTTTCTGTTTCCAATATTTTAATTTATTCAGTTAAAAACACAACCGTATTCACAAATGTCTTGCCTTTATTGTATTACACATATATGTATAAATCTATAATACGATTTTCTATTTCCAATATTTTAATTTATTCAGGCATAATTCAGCCATAAAGTGGTTAAAACACAACCATATTCACAAATGTCTTGCCATTATTGTATTACCTATATATATATATATATATATATATATATATATATATATATATATATATATATGTCTTGCCTTTATTGTATTACACAGATATGTATAAATCTATAATACGACTTTCTGTTTCCAATATTTTAATTTATTCAGTTAAAAACACAACCATATTCACAAATGTCTTTCCATTTCTGTATTACACAGATACGTATAAATCTGTAGTACCCAAGCTAGTGAAGCAGGGTGAGCCCTATGTGATTTACTGCGACCCCATTCTTGCAGGAGTTACGGAAAAATCCCAGGGAGTTATAAATTTAAAGCTGACCTACAAAAACTACTTTGCTAAAATAGATCTTAAGGTAAGTCTCCAAAACAGACATAATTACCAGACTATCGGGCGGTATAGACATTTGTTTTGAAATATTGTATCCAGTGTTTCTTCCAGGCTTTTTTTTCTCCAAGGGAGGGGGGGCGGTAGACTTTCTTCGGTGGGGGGGGGGGGGGGGGTGCGGACACTGTTAAAAGTATAAATTTTCTATATAAATTATATAAATTTCATTTCGTTCGTGGGGGGGGGGGGGGGGGGGGAGGCGAGATGAAGAGATGCCTGGAAGAAACTCTGATTGTATCTAATCTGCCAAATCCCAACGGTACAATTTCATGGAAACATGTAATTACAATATTAATTAAGATTTTATCCCCATTTGATTACTCTAAATTCAATACAACCATTCAAACCAATTAATTTAACTTTAACAGCTTAGTTTAACTAGTTCAAGGCCGACACATGAATGTAGCACCTGATTAGATTAGAGACACTGCGTCATACAAACCAATCACCATATTCAACATAAAACCCCGACCATAGTATATTTTTCTTCTTAATCCCATTCGTGCCCAAGACACATGGGGCAGATGAAGTAGAATTTATCTGATTCATTGACCACGGCATATTAAGCGATAGTGTAGCCTGGGTGGACCCACTGATTCGAACTTGATACTCTTGGGTTAGCAGTTTAGATATCTACCGCTTGGCCACACCGCCCCATCCTTTTTAGTATACCGTTGACAAATAAATTAGTATTTTGTAATTTTTCATTCATCTATAATAATAGTTTCGCTGTCTGTCTGACAAGAACGCTCTGTCTGACAAGAACGCTCTGTCTATAATAATAGTTTCGCTGTCTGTCTGACAAGAACGCTCTGTCTGACAAGAACGCTCTGTCTGACAAGAACGCTCTAGAGAAAACACAAGCAATTTAAAAACATGCACAGTAATTCGAAAAACGAAATATGACGTCGACACATTTAGCGTAGAGTAGAACATAATCTCAAACCAGAGAGTGCACACAGTAATGTAATGACGTCATTGATTCTCGCGTAAACTTTGAAAAAAAAGGAAATGTTGTCTAATCTAAATGGTTTGCGTGAAGAGTTTCTTGCATACAATTCTTCGGGTAGGGGCGAAGCCCCACCCCCCGCGTAAGAACGTCTGAGCCCCCTCCCCCCCTCCCCAACTCAAAAGAAATTCCTCATCGATACTCTATAATAAAATTACCGCCTAATTAATGTGTCTAATCTAAAAAGTGGTTTTCTTGCAATGGGACGGTAGACATGATTTTTTTTAAGGGGGGGGGGTGGGGGGGTGGGGGGGTGGAGGGGTGGGGTGGGGGGGGGGGGTGTGGGGGGTGTGTGCGGGTGGGGGGGGGATGGGGAGTGATGTGTGGGGGGTGGGTTGGTTTCAGTGTTTCTTTCAGACTTTTTCCTCCCCGGAGAGGGGTGGGGGTACTTGAAATTTTCGGGGGCGGGGGGTAGAATTTTCTGGGAGGGGGCGGACACTGGAAAAAGTATATAATTATATTTCGTTGAATGGGACGGTAGACATGTTTTTTTGGGGGTGGGGGGGGTGGTGGAGGGGTGGGGGGGGGTGGTGTGTGTGGGGGGGGTGGTGTGTGTGGGGGGTGGGGGGGGGGGTGGGGGGGTGTGGGGGGGTGGGGTTGGTTTCAGTGTTTCTTTCAGACTTTTTCCTCCCCGGAGAGGGGTGGGGGTACTTGAAAATTTTCGGGGGGCGGGGTAGAATTTTCTGGGAGGGGGCGGACACTGGAAAAAGTATATAATTATATTTCGTTGAATGGGACGGTAGACATGTTTTTTTTTTTGGGGGGGGTGGGGGGGTGGGGGGGGCGGTGTGTGGAGGGGGTGGTGTGTGGGGGTGAGGGGTGGGGGTGGGGGTGGTGTGTGGTGGGGGTGGGGGTGGGTGTGTTGGGGTGAGGGGTTGGGGTGGGGGTGGTGTGTGGTGGGGGGGTAGGGGTGGGGGTGGTGTGTGGGGGTGAGGGTGAGGGGTTGGGGTGGGGGTGGTGTGTGGTGGGGGATGGGGGTGGTGTGTGGGGGTGGGGGGGGGTGGGGTGGGGGTGGTGTGTGGGGGGTGGGTTGGTTTTAGTTTAGAGAAAAGAGACAGCACTATCAGCCTAGCGCCCTTTGTACCCTTCCTCAACGGGCCATTTTTCTCGTCTATAATAATAGTTTTCGCTGTCTGTCTGTCTATCTGACAAGAACGCTCTGTCTGACAAGAACGCTCTGTCTGACAAGAACGCTCTAGAGAAAACACAAGGAAAATAAAAACATGCACAGTAATTCGAAAAACGAAGTATGACGTCGACACATTTAGCACAGAGTAGAAAATAATCTCAAGCCGGATAGTGCACACATTAATATGACGTCATTGATTATCGAGTAACATTCAATACAAAGGCAATTTGGTCTAATCTAAGTGGTTTGCGTGAAGAGTTTCTTTTATACAATTCTTCGGGTAGGGGCGAAGCCCCCACCGCCCGCGTAAGAACGTCTGAGCCCCCCCCCCCCTCCCCAACTCAAAAGAAATTTCTTCATCGATACTCTAAAATAAAATTACCGCCTAATTAATGTGTCTAATCTAAAAAGTGGTTTTCTTGGCAATGGGACGGTAGACATGTATTTTTTTTTGGGGGGGGGGGGGGGGGGGGTGGTGGAGGGGTGGGGGGGTGGTGGTGTGTGTGTGGGGGTGGGGGTGGGGTGGGGGGGTGATGTGTGGGGGGATGGGTTGGTTTCAGTGTTTCTTTCAGACTTTTTCCTCCCCGGAGAGGGGTGGGGGTACTTGAAATTTTCGGGGGCGGGGGGGTAGAATTTTATGGGAGGGGGCGGACACTGGAAAAAGTATATAATTATATTTCGTTGAATGGGACGTTAGACATGTTTTTTTTTGGGGGGGGGGGGGGTGGAGGGGGTGGGGGGGTGGGGGGGCGGTTGTGTGGAGGGGGTGGTGTGTGTGGGTGGGTGGGGGTGGTGTGTGGGGGTGGTGTGGGGTGGGTGGTGGGGGTGGGGGTGGTGGGTGTGGTGGGGTGGTGGTGTGTGTGGGGGGGTGGGGTTGGTTTTAGTTTAGAGAAAAGAGACAGCACTATCAGCCTAGCGCCCGTTGTACCCTTCCTCAACGGGCCATTTTTCTCGTTGTTGAAATAGTTAGGACTATTAATATAAGAAATGTACATAGAAATGTTTCATAGTTATTATATTATGCACGTTACCTATTCAACCATGCCCCCGAGATAAACGTTTTAGTATTTAAAAAATAAAAACTGCATAAAACTACAAAATCCCTCTCACCCATGTTCTGTAACTCCTCTTAAAAATGGGTTCTATATTTCTTTGCTTGTTCTCTGGAGGTCATAATAGTCTTTCCCGGTTTGTGCTTTGGATACATGCAGCAGATGAAGTTGAGTTTGAATGTTTTAATGACCTCGATATTCAAGGGGATGTTGTGGTCAGCATTATGCCCAGCCACCTCAGTGAGGCAGGTACTCATCAGAATAGCGTAAACACAGAGACGTCCTAGAGATTCGAGAGCGATCCAAATTCGGAATTTTCTATTATATATATAATAATAAGTTGCGGACGGAGTGGTCTAGCGGTTAGAGAGCTGGACTACTAACCCGTAAGTCACGAATTCGAATTCGGGTTCAGGTCAGTAGACCGACCCTGACGCAACCCAACACTGATGGGTACCTAACTCACGTGGCTACAGGACATTATCCCTCCCCCCACCGGAAATTACCCCCCGGACATCCCCTCCGTATTTACCCCCCCCCCGCTGGAGCGATTACCGCCCCTGTCAATTACCCCCTTCCGTGAATTACCCCCCACTCTCAAGTAGAATCCTAACTCTAATTAGAATTCTATACCTATATACTACTTTAATCCTAACCTTATGAAAAAGACCAAAACATAAGCATCCAACTTAACACTAAAGGCAAAACCAACGCTAGATATTTGTTTAGCCCTAGCCCTAGCCCTAGCCCTAGCCCTAGCCCTAGCCCTAGCCCTAGCCCTAGCCCTAGCCCTAGCCCTAGCCCTAGCCCTAGCCCCTAGCCCTAGCCCTAGCCCGCCCTAACTCTGTCCGGGGTGGGAAATTACTCCGGAGGGTAATGTCGGGGGGAAATGTCCGTTGGGTAATTGACGGGGGGGGGGGGGTGGAAATAAAAGCGGCTAGGCATAGTGCTGACCACACTATATCTCCATATGCCGAGGTCACATAAACTTACAATACTTAGTATTATTTTAAGATAACTTTTTTTTGAAACAAATATATTTAAACACAGGGATTTCACAAAAACCTCCCACCCGGGTGGGTCGGTTTTCAGGAGGGAATGTACGGCGGAAAAAACGGGTATGAATTGTACGGTTTATCAGCCATACGTATCAAAGTTGTAGTCGAGCAAGCTGAAGACACGGAGAGCGGCCAAGTTTGTTGCGGTAGTGAATACGAATTCTTCGGCAGTCGTCAGGAGTACATACAAGAATGTCAGGAGGTGAAAGGTCGGTCTATTGGAAGTACAGTAGTGTAAAGTAACTACAGTCAGGGTTTCTTCCAGGCAATTTTTTTTTTACGGTGGTGTGGGGGGAATGGGGGCTTGAAATTTTCGGGGGGGGGGGAGGAGAAATTTAAATTTTTCCTGGGTTGTGGCGGACTTTGGTAAAAGCATATATTTTCTATATAAATTCAATTTTTTCCGGGGGGGGGGGGGGGAGGGAAGGGGCGGAGTTATAACTATAGCAATGTAAAGTAACTACTGTATTTCGGTCAGTTTTATACAATGCAAAATGTTAAGTGTTTAAAGTATTTCGGTCAATTATACATAATACAAAGTACCTTCAGTATTTCGAGTATTATAAATACTGCACTGTAAAGTTAATACATTATGTCGGTCATTTTAAATACAGCAACATAAAGTAACTGCAGTAATATAAATATAGTTATGTAAAGTAACTATAATATTTCAGTAAATTATAAATACTGCAAAGTAAAGTAACTACAGTATTTCGGTCAATTTTAAATATAGGCCTATAATGTGAAATAACTACTGTATTTTGGTCCTTTATCTAAACTGCTTTGTTTTTTTTGAAAAAAGTCAATTGTAACAATTAACCCCTAACTATAAGACGATGCAGAGTTTCGAATTAGTCTGTTAAGGTTGTTTACCAGAAGACAATAGCGTAGGAGACAGAGGGAGGAAGATAAAGAATGAAAAAAGAGAGTGATAATCAGAGAGACAGAGCTAAAGAGGGAGCGTGAGTGAAAGAGAACGCAAAAAGTAGAAATATGTCACGATGAAGCTATTTTTATCTTAAGCAATGCATTGTAGATAAGAGTATACAAGAGTATATATCATTTTCTCTGTTTGATATTTGTGTTACATTGATGAATACATTCATATAAAAAAAACTGTTTTCACATTGATAACACTGCAAATTTCATTGTCAACAGTACATACAATGTAATTGTTTTAATCTGTGTTTTATTCAGTCTCCAACAAAGCGTTAGTGGATCTCTCTACACCCGGCGTGGGGAAAACTGTGAATGTTTTATGTCAAGTCGACTTCGTCGTAGATATTGAAACCTCTGAACTGGAATATGTAATGCTGGCATGGGCTAATCAGCATTCATATATTGAATATAGCATGTCAGCAGTGAGTTGGTTTGCTTTTATTAAGACGTTTTTAACAAAAATTATGAATCAGGACAAATGTATATGTCACAACCTTTTTGTGTGACTGGGTTCACGATATAAACTTGCCACAGGCCTTTCTCCTACCTTTATCTATCACATACGAAATCACAAGACAAGCCTTCTTTTACGTTCTATATACATTTATTTTGTCTTCACATAGACAGCGTGTTCAGCCAACTTACGCCATGTTCTTGCCTTCCTCTCTCACGCATGCGCACAACTACTGTCTTTTTCTGATGCAATCTCAAAAACACACTCCCAAGATACGATCCAACAATGTTTCACTGTTATAGTATACGTGATTTGTAATTTACAAAAATATGCAGAGGGTATACTTTCTGAAAGTAAAAATCCCTTTGCAAACCTGACGGTCTATGGGGCAAGTGAAGTATAGTTCACTTGTTTCTGTGACCTCGGCATATGAAGAGATAGTGTGGTCAGCACTATGCCCAGCCGCCTTTACTTTCCCTAACGTGAGTTAGGTACCCATCAGAGTTGGATGGACTCAGGAACGTTCAACTGACTTGAACCCGGATTCGAACTCGATACTTACGGATTAGTAGTCCAGCTCTCTACCGCTAGACCACACAGTCCCTTTTTGCGAGCGTGGCCTAAGTGGTAGAGTGCTAGACTGCTAACACAAAAGTCTTGAATTCGAATTCGGGTCCAAGTCAGTTGACCATATGGGACGTAGTGGTCTAGCGGTAGAGAGCTGGACTGCTAACCCGTAAGTCTCGAGTTCGAATCCGAGTTCAAGTCATTAGACTGTCCCCGAGTCAACCCAACTCTGATGGGTACCTAACTCACGTTAGGGTAAGTAAAAGCCCTAAAAAAAAACCCTAACCCTAACCCTAACCTTAACCCTAACCCTAACCCTAACCCTAACCTTAACCTTAACCCTAACCCTAACCCTAACCTTAACCCTAACCCTAACCCTAACCCTAACCCTAACCCTAACCCTAACCCTAACCCTAACCCTAACCCTAGCCCTAGCCCTAGCCCTAGCCCCAGCAGTCATCAAATCTACGACTCGACCACGCCGTCCCACACATCATTAACAAACCAACATGCCTGTACAACTTCAGAATGAGCCGAACCAAACGAGTTCGCTCGTAAAGGCCAGCAAACCACACTGGAGCTACACGCACACTGGGACTGATGTGAACAGCAACCGCCGGTTTAACACGAAGGGAGCCACACTGGGGATAACAATCAGTAAAGTTGAGCTCGAGGACTCCGGGTTTTTCTGCTGCGGTTTGATTTACTATGACCATGAGGATGCGAGGAAGTATGAGCACAGATGTCAATATATGCACGGTGAGATTATTATTGTATGGCTTGATACAGCATTGTAAAGCAGTATGATAGATTATCCTGTATATTGGGTCTTTTCTGCTGCGGTGTGATTTACTATGACCGTGATGATGCGAGGAATTATGAGCAAATATGTCAATATATGCACGGTGAGATAATTAGTGTATAGATTGATACAGCATTATAAGTCAGTATAATAGATTATCCTGTATATTGGGTCCATCAGCTAAGTGGAGAGATGCGACTCCCCCCCCCCCCCCCCGAACGAAATGAAATTTATATAATTTATATATAAAATATATACTTTAACAGTGTTCGCCCCTCCCCCTTGAAGAAAGTCTACCGCCCCACCCCCTAAAATTTCAAGTGCCCCTCGGAGAAAAAAGTCTTGAAAAAACAATGCCTGATACATAGGCTACATGAGGATTTCTTAACTTCGGCCCCAAGCTTTGTGCTTGGATTTAAAATGCGCAATCATCCCATCTCTATTAGACTATGGAGCCAAATATAGAAGATTTCCATTTTGGGTTCTTACGTTTGTTTTTAAATGACTAGGGACAAATCTAGACTTATAAACGATCGAGAAATTCCGAGCATCT
>NW_026734031.1:10000-15437 GCF_028476545.2 Physella acuta | reverse complement strand
TTTCGGGCCAGGGAGGCATCCACGCTGATTTCTTCAGTGTAGCGCGCGTGCGGCCCCGGACATCTAAGGGCATCACAGACCTGTTATTGCTCAATCTCGTGTGGCTAAACGCCACTCGTCCCTCTAAGAAGTTGCGCCGGCGCATCGAGGAACCGGCGAACTATTTAATAGGCTAGAGTCTCGTTCGTTATCGGAATTAACCAGACAAATCGCTCCACCAACTAAGAACGGCCATGCACCACCACCCACCGAATCAAGAAAGAGCTATCAATCTGTCAATCCTTACAGTGTCCGGACCGGGTGAGTTTTCCCGTGTTGAGTCAAATTAAGCCGCAGGCTCCACTCCTGGTGGTGCCCTTCCGTCAATTCCTTTAAGTTTCAGCTTTGCAACCATACTTCCCCCGGAACCCAAAACCTTTGGTTTCCCGGAGGCCGCCCGCAGAGTCATCGAAGCAACTCCTGCGGATGGCCAGGTGGCATAGTTTATGGTCAGAACTACGACGGTATCTGATCGTCTTCGCGCCTCTGACTTTCGTTCTTGACTAATGAAAACATTCTTGACAAATGCTTTCGCAGTAGTTCGTCTTGCTGCGATCCAAGAATTTCACCTCTAACGCAGCAATACGAATGCCCCCGTTTGTCCCTGTTAATCATTACCTCCAATTCCGAAAACCAACAAAATAGAACCGAGGTCCTATTCCATTATTCCATGCACCATTATTCAGGCAGCGAGGCCTGCTTTGAACACTCTAATTTTTTCAAAGTAAACGCGTCGGCCACCCGGGACGCTCAGTGAAGAGCACCCGCGGGAGAGAGCCGACAGACGGTAGGGCAGGAGATACGGGCAGTGAGCCGGCGCGAGCCGGACCGCCCGCCTGCGCCTGAGATCCAACTACGAGCTTTTTAACTGCAACAACTTTAATATACGCTATTGGAGCTGGAATTACCGCGGCTGCTGGCACCAGACTTGCCCTCCAATAGATCCTCGTTAAAGGGTTTAAAGTGTACTCATTCCAATTACGGGGCCTCGAAAGAGTCCCGTATTGTTATTTTTCGTCACTACCTCCCCGTGCCGGGAGTGGGTAAGTTGCGCGCCTGCTGCCTTCCTTGGATGTGGTAGCCGTTTCTCATGCTCCCTCTCCGGAATCGAACCCTGATTCCCCGTTACCCGTTACAAACATGGTAGGCATATCACGTACCATCGACATTTGATAGGGCAGACATTTGAAAGATGCGTCGCCGGCGCGAGGCCATGCGATCAGCACAAAGTTATCCAGAGTCACCAAATGGGACGACGCAACCCCTTGCGAGGCCGCGCCGATTGGTTTTGAACTAATAAAAGCGCTCTTCCCGATAAAGGTCGGAGCTTCGATTGCATGTATTAGCTCTAGAATTGCCACAGTTATCCAAGTAGGATCGTGTCATCTAAGGAACCTCGACTGATTTAATGAGCCATTCGCGGTTTCACCATGGGACAGTGTGAACTTAGACATGCATGGCTTAATCTTTGAGACAAGCATATGACTACTGGCAGGATCAACCAGATAGCTATCGTTTGCGAGACGTTTTTCCACAACACATCGCGGGACGGGAGACAACGCTCTAGCGAGAGAACGGATCCCGGCATTCCCGGATTTTTTCACATCGGACCGCTCACATTTCCCCCTTCACCGTAAACACGGCGTCGCCGGGAAATCTCTCGATTTGCATCGAGCCGACTGCGTTTTGCAGACCCGTCGCCCGTTCCGAGGGCTGGGCCAGTGCGAGACTTTTATCGAGCCACCAATACTGCTTGGTTGCGTTAGCACTGCGCGTCGCCGCTGGCTTCACGCTACGGACACGTACTTTTACCTTCACTGGCGCGACCTGCGCGCCGAGCCCGCATTTTACCGGGAAGCTAGTCGGGAGACTGAGCCACGCACGGTCAGATCGGGCACATGTCGCTGGCTGCGAGGGAGCGCGGATCCTAGCGTCACATAGAGGCTTCACCGACACTCACCTCCACAATAGTAGATACAGACCGTTTTAACCGCCGTATTTCTGCCCATACCTCTAGTGTTAAACCGAAAAATCGGGTACATAGTCTCGGGGAGGACCGGGGTGCCGCCCCATGAGGGGAGCCCGCACGGAGGGCGCCGGGGGTGCCGCGACCCGGGGGGCGGCGCGGGGGTGTCGGGGCGCATCTACGGGGCTCACTCGCGCGGGCGCCACACTTCCGGGGGGCGCCCCAGGTGGGGTGCCAACTTTGGCGCCCCCGACTAAGGGGCCGCCCCCACTGCGGTTACACGCTTTACGACCACCCACCCGCGTTCCCCACCCCAGGGGGCATGCGAATCACCCGCCAGGGGCGTTCTGGGACCGAGGGCGCCGCTCCGGCACAAGGGGGAGCCAAAACGCCCCGAGTTCCCCCGCGGCCACCTCGACACCTGGGCGGGCGGCGAGGGGTGTCCTGCGATCGGGGTGGGGAGCTCTACCAGAATCACCCGCCAAACTTCACCGGGGGCGTCTCCCGGCGCCCCTGCGCTCGGGTGACGAACAGCGCCCCGGGCTATCCCGGGCGCCCTATGGCGTCCACCTTCGATCGGAAGGGTGATCTCGACTCGGGCTGAGGCGGGCCACAACAATCCGCGGTCACATCGGAGCCGTCCAGGCTAACGAGGCCCCGGCTCACGGGTAACCCATGGGGCTGGACCGGGAGTCCGCCGTTAAAGAAGAAAGAAATGTAGTGCAAACCAGAACCAGTTTTTTTTATTTATTTTATAACTCGACTAATAATCGTCACAAAATTATAAACTTGGTACCTACGGATAGCCCTGGGCCCAACCTAATACAGGATGTCCATAACTATGCGCTAATTAAATAATTAATGGGTATTAAGGTCGGTCTTAGTAAATTGCTATATAAAGTCTAAGACCAGAACCAGTATTTTAAATTTATTTTATAACTCGGCTCCTAATTGTCACAAAATTTAAAAATTGGTACCTATGGATAGCCCTCGGCCCTACCTAATACACCGTGTCCATAACAATGTGGTAATTAAATATTTACTGGGCGTTAGGGTCGGTCTTAGTAAATTGCTATATAAAGTCTATATAAAATTTTACGAATTTAAAAAAAAAATTCCTACCGTCAAAAATAGCGACGCCTAGACCACCACACCTGTTCTGACGTTAAATCCTACTTGCACACACGTGTGGGAATAGATTAGATATCATCTAGAGATAGAATTCCTAATTATTTAATTAAAATAGAGACTCTAGATTTAATAGTTGTGTCATAGTTACATTAAGTCGAATTAGCGAAGCGGAGGCGGGAACTAGATTCTAGATCTAACACTTCGATTGCGATGAAAAAAAAATAGCTTTATTTTAAGGCCGACAAGGCAAATACGGTTTAATTAATATTAAAGAAATAAGTCCGAACACCTACCTTAAGCGAATCATCTACACAACACATGACTAGAAATAATACACGTCCACACGAAGAGCGATTGAAACGGTGACTGCAACGGTGAAAACTTGTACGACGGAAACATGGCGCCTAGGTTATGCCTACTTCCGGTCTGATGAAAATTTTTAATTCATTTTAAATTTTGCGCTCTATTTCGTCCGCGCTTGTCCACTTAAACTCTACAGAAAAGATAGTCTATATAAAAATAATTCCTAGAAGACAATTTTATGAGAGATCACCCACATTTATTTACCCTGCCTGTCTACCTTAGGGTTAGAGTTTGAATTTTTCTAGATTCAAGCCAAATATGCCGTGTCGATTAAACGACGACGTACATAACAGAGCGAAGACAATGAATGGTTCCTTAATTAACTATAATTACGGTCCTAATACAACTACAATTCACCATAGTACTAATATGTATGTGTATTGTTGTTTTGGGAGTTCTGTCATTACATTTTAAATTATAAAAAAAACGGGTTTACGATACACTTCATTACGCCGCCGATCGTGGTTTTAGATTTAAATTTGGTCGGATTCGGTTTATTATTAATTTATATAATACTTTATACATACTTTAATTCATTAAATACATTTATCTATGTATTTATTTCATTAGTTAAGTATTTGTTTAACTAAAAATTATCAATTTAAGGCATAACAATTACAGAAAACGATTGTATTTGAGATAAGTCTTATCGAACCATTTAGTAGCTGGGTCGGTTTATTATTAATTTATCTAATACTTTATACATACTTTCACTCATTAATTACATGTATATATGCATTCATTAAATCATTTAAGTATTTATTTCATCAAAAAGTATCGATTGAAGGCATAACACTGATAGAAAACGATTGTATTTGAGATAAGTCTTATCGAACCATTTAGTAGCTGGTTCGCGGGTCGGTTTTATTCCTTAACTCTAGATTTAAGTCTATCGTGTTTAATTTCAATTTAATTTATCACAACTTTTAGATTTTGTACTAGATTAAGCTACATTGAAGCTTATTTTTCACTATTTAATCAATAGAGGATATTATATAATATTTTTAAGTCTAATATTACGCAGCCGTTTGTTAAATCTAGTTTTACAACGACGACTCGCGCGATTTCGGTTTGGTTTTAAAACTTAAGTTCATTGATTCTTAAAATATATATTCCAGTTAGAATAGAACTGAATACGTACCACATGATGTATACACACGTTTGGGTTATTTATTTATTTTAAATTTAGTTTATTATGACCGATCGTAATTAACTTTGGCGATACCGGGCTGATATGTCTTATCGACCGGAAAACTACTGTCCCTTCGGTCGACTAGTTGGTCTTAGACGGCATTACCGAGGTTTGAAAACTCTTACACCGTGTTTTTATTTTCACATAGATCCTATATTTTGATACCAGTCATTCGTTTAAGTTTAAATTAGAAAACGTGAAATGTAGTTTATTGGAAACACTAATGTTTTTAATTTTGTACAAAATAAATTTTTATTCGTTTCAGGTAAACGGCGGGATGAGAAAAATCTGCTTTCTACAACACATACATTGGTTAAGAATATAAAGTGAAATATAGTTGTACAAACACCGTCTCTACTTAGCAGCTTAGCCTCTACGGCAATGCCGCGTCTTTACACTGGGCGAGCTTGAGACTGGAAAACTCTCGATCACTCTACGCGGGAATGCCGCTAAGTCGAGGCGGTCTGATCGGCAACCCATCAAACTTCAGCTCATCTATTTTTTTTTTATTTTTCACAATTTTTTTAAAATTCGGGTAAACGGCGGGATGAACTCAACCAAATTTTTCAATTGGGTTTTTAATATCCACGTACATTCAGCGCAAAGTGAAATGTAGTTTTAATGTATTTAAACATAGAACAACCACCGTCATTCGCCAGCTCTGTTAGACTAACGACTCGCCGCTTCGCATCCTCGGTGGAACGGGCGACCTCTCGATCACTTGCGGCCACAGTACGGCAATGCCG
>NW_026734031.1:0-2500 GCF_028476545.2 Physella acuta | reverse complement strand
ACCGTTTTAACCGCCGTATTTCTGCCCATACCTCTAGTGTTAAACCGAAAAATCGGGTACATAGTCTCGGGGAGGACCGGGGTGCCGCCCCATGAGGGGAGCCCGCACGGAGGGCGCCGGGGGTGCCGCGACCCGGGGGGCGGCGCGGGGGTGTCGGGGCGCATCTACGGGGCTCACTCGCGCGGGCGCCACACTTCCGGGGGGCGCCCCAGGTGGGGTGCCAACTTTGGCGCCCCCGACTAAGGGGCCGCCCCCACTGCGGTTACACGCTTTACGACCACCCACCCGCGTTCCCCACCCCAGGGGGCATGCGAATCACCCGCCAGGGGCGTTCTGGGACCGAGGGCGCCGCTCCGGCACAAGGGGGAGCCAAAACGCCCCGAGTTCCCCCGCGGCCACCTCGACACCTGGGCGGGCGGCGAGGGGTGTCCTGCGATCGGGGTGGGGAGCTCTACCAGAATCACCCGCCAAACTTCACCGGGGGCGTCTCCCGGCGCCCCTGCGCTCGGGTGACGAACAGCGCCCCGGGCTATCCCGGGCGCCCTATGGCGTCCACCTTCGATCGGAAGGGTGATCTCGACTCGGGCTGAGGCGGGCCACAACAATCCGCGGTCACATCGGAGCCGTCCAGGCTAACGAGGCCCCGGCTCACGGGTAACCCATGGGGCTGGACCGGGAGTCCGCCGTTAAAGAAGAAAGAAATGTAGTGCAAACCAGAACCAGTTTTTTTTATTTATTTTATAACTCGACTAATAATCGTCACAAAATTATAAACTTGGTACCTACGGATAGCCCTGGGCCCAACCTAATACAGGATGTCCATAACTATGCGCTAATTAAATAATTAATGGGTATTAAGGTCGGTCTTAGTAAATTGCTATATAAAGTCTAAGACCAGAACCAGTATTTTAAATTTATTTTATAACTCGGCTCCTAATTGTCACAAAATTTAAAAATTGGTACCTATGGATAGCCCTCGGCCCTACCTAATACACCGTGTCCATAACAATGTGGTAATTAAATATTTACTGGGCGTTAGGGTCGGTCTTAGTAAATTGCTATATAAAGTCTATATAAAATTTTACGAATTTAAAAAAAAAATTCCTACCGTCAAAAATAGCGACGCCTAGACCACCACACCTGTTCTGACGTTAAATCCTACTTGCACACACGTGTGGGAATAGATTAGATATCATCTAGAGATAGAATTCCTAATTATTTAATTAAAATAGAGACTCTAGATTTAATAGTTGTGTCATAGTTACATTAAGTCGAATTAGCGAAGCGGAGGCGGGAACTAGATTCTAGATCTAACACTTCGATTGCGATGAAAAAAAAATAGCTTTATTTTAAGGCCGACAAGGCAAATACGGTTTAATTAATATTAAAGAAATAAGTCCGAACACCTACCTTAAGCGAATCATCTACACAACACATGACTAGAAATAATACACGTCCACACGAAGAGCGATTGAAACGGTGACTGCAACGGTGAAAACTTGTACGACGGAAACATGGCGCCTAGGTTATGCCTACTTCCGGTCTGATGAAAATTTTTAATTCATTTTAAATTTTGCGCTCTATTTCGTCCGCGCTTGTCCACTTAAACTCTACAGAAAAGATAGTCTATATAAAAATAATTCCTAGAAGACAATTTTATGAGAGATCACCCACATTTATTTACCCTGCCTGTCTACCTTAGGGTTAGAGTTTGAATTTTTCTAGATTCAAGCCAAATATGCCGTGTCGATTAAACGACGACGTACATAACAGAGCGAAGACAATGAATGGTTCCTTAATTAACTATAATTACGGTCCTAATACAACTACAATTCACCATAGTACTAATATGTATGTGTATTGTTGTTTTGGGAGTTCTGTCATTACATTTTAAATTATAAAAAAAACGGGTTTACGATACACTTCATTACGCCGCCGATCGTGGTTTTAGATTTAAATTTGGTCGGATTCGGTTTATTATTAATTTATATAATACTTTATACATACTTTAATTCATTAAATACATTTATCTATGTATTTATTTCATTAGTTAAGTATTTGTTTAACTAAAAATTATCAATTTAAGGCATAACAATTACAGAAAACGATTGTATTTGAGATAAGTCTTATCGAACCATTTAGTAGCTGGGTCGGTTTATTATTAATTTATCTAATACTTTATACATACTTTCACTCATTAATTACATGTATATATGCATTCATTAAATCATTTAAGTATTTATTTCATCAAAAAGTATCGATTGAAGGCATAACACTGATAGAAAACGATTGTATTTGAGATAAGTCTTATCGAACCATTTAGTAGCTGGTTCGCGGGTCGGTTTTATTCCTTAACTCTAGATTTAAGTCTATCGTGTTTAATTTCAATTTAATTTATCACAACTTTTAGATTTTGTACTAGATTAAGCTACATTGAAGCTTATTTTTCACTATTTAATCAATAGAGGATATTATATAATATTTTTAAGTCTAATATTAC
>NW_026734030.1:0-22613 GCF_028476545.2 Physella acuta | reverse complement strand
AATTTGGGCAGAGTGGTCATCTTTCCTTTGTTGGTTTTTAAGGGGTTTGTTTCCATGGGTGGGTAGGATCGAGGTAGCCTACCGTGAAGGCACAAAAGAAACAAACAAAAAATATTTCGATATTACAAAAGTGTTCACAGGTATGTGGTGAACTTAGGAAAGAGTGCAGGTGGTAAGAATAGGTGTCCAGTGGGGCAAAAAATAAAAGACAAAAGATGAAAAAAAGTCTACAACACGTGGTGTTCCCAAGCGGTCACCCATCTAAGTACTAACCACGCCCGACGTTGCTTGACTGCGGTGATCGGACGAGAACCGGTATTTTCAACGTGGTATGGCCGTAGACATCTGTGTGAGAAAATTGGGGCTTATAAATATACTCAAACGAAATCAGCAGTTATTCGTCCTTTTCTGGCTACAATAATGATTTCACTGCTTTCCTCATATTATTTCAATAATAAAAAACGCCCTAAATCTCCACAAAAGCGAAACATTGTTTTAATATCGAATACTATGTGCCTTTTTTTCCCTCTACAGCCATTGGTCGCTATTTTTAACCTGAGGCGGTAACCACCGGTAGACTTCCCTGAGCTACTAATTTTCGAGCATCGCGCGTTGTAAAATACAAAATAAATACATTTTCCCCATTTTCCTTGACTAAAATCAGAAAACCAGGTGCCCCCTGCATCCGACCTGTCCTTTAACTATCGCTTTCATGTGAAATGATCTATCGGAAAGGCGATACTTTAACTTTTTTGGGTCTCCCGCTCACTCACTCCTTCCGAAACATTCTGCACGAATTCATTCAATTTTAATCCAACTCATCACATAGATCTAGATCTAGCCGCCTACAAGTCTACTAATTTAATGTTTGAGAAATAGTTCAATGCTTTTCATTTATTAATTATTCTTTTAACCTTTTCCCACGACAACTGGCACATTTATTTTCAGTCTATTAATATTCTGGCTTCATTTTAAAACACGCAACTAGGCGACGATCTAGAATTCTAGATCTAACGCTCTAGCTTAACTAAAATAATATAAACAGGAGGGTAGATCTATTCAAAATACTGTTTCAAAAATTACAATAATAATTTCACGGTGAAAAAAAAAAGGCAGGCGATCCATGGTTAATTAAATGCTAATTAAGGATGTTGCTTAAAAGGTTAGGTTGGCCTGGGACGCCAGTATTTCTCTAGAGTCTAGATCTAGAATTTCTAGATTCTGTAGGAATGAGTAGCCTAGGTATTAATAATTAAATGCATTAGTAATTATTAGTAAATAACATAAGATTTAGTTCAGTAAAAACTAATAGATCTAGATTTTAGGTCCAATGTTGGCTATCAGACTTGATGCTTGATTGTAATGATTATTAGGTTTGAGCAATTAATTTTTTTAAACATTTTTTTTAATTATTAGTATTAGTGATAAGTCATCATTAGTGGGAGTAAATTTACTTCTTTCCAGTCTGGTTCTGGGTTTCCTTGTAGCCTATATAATCTAGATCTAGTTGGTGATAATATTAATAAATATTGTTTCCCATTTTAAATACTCAGGCGGTTTGTTTGAAAGTCTGACCGCAGCTCCATATTCATTGACTGTCGAAGCAGCGCATAAAATGAATTAGCTTATATCCAGGGCTGGCCTGGTCTGCCTGTTATTGTGACTGAATTGTCCTACAGACAAGACCTGAAGAAGCCCTCGTTAAGTAATAAGTGTACAGCTTGCTTTTAGCCTGGCGCGGGGATCTTTCACCGGCCACTTTAACATTCTGCGACAGGGCAGGCCTTTACTTTAAGCTTTAATCTTAGCTGGTTCCGCTTTAACACAGGGTATTCTTTTGTCTTTAAGTATACCGCTTTCTTTCATCAGCCTGGAACCCTGTGTCTGCTACCGGTATCTCATCCGGCAGGGCAAAACAATTTCCAGTTTTTAAATTAAGCTGATGTCATTTTTAATACCAATGATTAGGATTTTGGCACAATGCTTATTTTTCTATATACACAAGATGAATTTCACATCATTTTCTGATTTCAGTTTAAGTTTGAAAGCATGTAAAATGTCAATTTGTCCTGCTATGTGATTTTTCTTCATTTATTTTTTGCTAGCCCATGGCATCACATTATGAAGACTCTACTAATATCTTTAGGCTGGGGCCAGTACCTTAACCGACTGTCGTCAAATGAAAAAACTGACAGAAGAGCGCAATTTAATACACACAACAGATATATATGTATCCGAACAAACAAATAAATATATTTGAACATATATACATACCTTTATATACGCACACTGATATATACATATATTTACATAATAAATACATTATATATGAATATATCTATATATATAACTTATTTATTTATACATATATATATATATATATATACTTATATATATATATATATATATATATATATATATATATATATATATATGTATTATGAATATATATATTAATTCTTATATAATATATATTTGTAAATATAAATTATATATATGTGTGTATATATATATCCTTCTGTTTGCTGGGGTAGAAGAAAAAAACTTATAATTATAATATTCTGAAGGATATTATTTTACTTGAGCGTCTTTCGTCTACACTCAAATATATATATTTGAATATACATTCAAATATATATTCAATGAATATACATTTAGACACACATGTAAATATATATATATATATATACACAAAACATGCATATATATACATACGTATATATAGACATATATACAATATTCGTCTATGTATATATATTCAATATTTTTACATTATAAATAAATATATATATAAAAATATATATATATATATATATATATATATATTTAAAAAAATATATACATATATGAAATACTTTTTACACATATTTATTTATGCTTCTATAATATATGGAAGGATATTAATTTACTCAAGCGTCTGCCTTGGGTGTTTATATAAAAAGAGAAGGGTTGAACTAATGAGAGGAATAAAAAAAATCTTTATATTCAATCTAATTTATTTATATTGTATATGTTATAGACTGGCATACATTTTTTTCTCTCTGGTTTATGTGAAAGGAGCTTGCAGGGATTCAAATTATTATTTTTTGCATTGAAATTCATTCTTTATTAATCACAGCTATGTTGCAGGCATATAAATACTTCCCTTTGGGCTCAAGTTGCTTTGAAAGAATCCTTGTCAGTATAGAACTAGTACCAGGACCATAAATGTATGCCCCAGGGCAAATGTTAAGAAAACCTCATCATTTTACAACTCCAACTGACCAGGGGCTTAAGAAATGATGCTTCTGCGCAAACTTTCTCGTCAGCCGGTAAGAGATCAACCTCCTTTTGATTGTTTAAATTTAATCTGTGCTGAAATCATTGTGCAGGCTGGCAAAGAAAACCATGAACTTCTTGAAAGCTGTGTACTTGAGCTCATGTTATTTTTTATTTTCTGTATTTTGAAAAAAAAAAAAGTATATATATGATAATAAAAAAAAAAAGTTCAGAGTATTTAATTGTTGTTTTGTCTTGTTAAAGAGAATGTATGTTGTGCAGAAGTGTAACCAACTCATTTTCAAGCCAGGCCTAGCAAAAGACAAAACCAAAAGAATCATATGATATGATGGTAGTAGGAAAAAAGTATATCAGTGAACAAATGGTGGCAGATGCATGCCTTAGCAATCTGACATGGTAGCTTTAATGAAAGAAAAACAAAAATAATAAAAACACCAAAAGCCACACTCACACAGTTATGTTCAACATATATAATGAAGACAGAAAAAAACCAACCCACCAGAATGGATGTATTGTAATGAAAATGGCAGTTAGCACTGGTGATAAGAATCAAAGTGTTGGCTAATAATTCCTATTACAACAGCCAGCCTTATAATCTGAATTAAAACTATTAAATCCCATTCATCCCTTGGATCTATGCCAAACAACACACAATAAATGATATGCATAGAGGTGTGCTGATGCCCTGTGTGAGATGCAGAATGAAATAGTGTTTTTAAAAAAAAGGAGCCACCCAGTAATAAGTATGTGGCCTTTTTATGTCTAGTTTAAAGGATAGAATTAGCATGAAATGTGTTAAGAGAATAGTGTGTGCAGTTGTTGGGATAGGCATATTACTATGTAGGCCTATGTATGTATGTATATCTATCTCTACTTATTAAAGAAAAGAATGACTAAACAAAAAAAAAAAACTGTAACATGGCAGCTACACAGAGTGGGTGGGTGAGATGAGGGAGGGAGGGAAAACTCGTTCAATGTAAACCAAACCGAGCTAATTGGGAATGGGTGGAGGCCCTGAAAAGGGCCGAGTAGTAGAGCCACAACAAGCAAGCCAGGTGGTTGTTTGCTGTTGTGTTTATTTGCTGGTGGTGTACTTGGTGACAGCCTTGGTGCCTTCACTGACGGCGTGTTTGGCCAGCTCACCGGGCAGGAGGAGACGGACAGCGGTCTGGATCTCCCTGGAGGTGATGGTGCTGCGCTTGTTGTAGTGGGCAAGACGGCTGGCTTCAGCTGAAATGCGCTCAAAGATGTCGTTGACGAAGGAGTTCATGATGGACATGGCCTTGGAGGAAATGCCAGTGTCAGGGTGCACCTGCTTCAAGACTTTGTAAATGTAGATGCTGTAGCTTTCCTTTCTCCTCCTCTTCTTTTTCTTGTCACCGGTGCGTACGGCTTTAGCCTTACCGGCCTTCTTGGCTCCCTTGGAAGAAACTTTAGGTGGCATGTTGTTTTCTTTTCAATGGCTTGAACAGAAATGAGGCGAACCGACCGCCGGCCGCCCTTTTATATGAAACGGCGAGGAAATTTGGAGAGTACGAGTACGAGTACGAACGCCAAGCCGCTGCGCAGCCAATCAGAACGCTCGCTTGGTGACGAACGGATTTCCTCGCCGTTTCGTATAAAAGGGCCGATCTCGCCGTTAAGTCTTCATTCATCGCCTGCAGCCGTATCGCTGTTAGTCGCTGTATTTCTTCTCGCTCCTAACCAACTCACAATGTCCGGACGTGGTAAAGGCGGTAAAGTCAAGGGAAAGTCCAAGTCTCGCTCCTCCAGGGCAGGCCTTCAATTCCCAGTCGGACGTATTCATCGTCTGTTGAGGAAAGGAAACTATGCTGAGCGTGTCGGTGCTGGTGCCCCAGTCTACCTAGCCGCCGTCCTCGAGTATTTGGCCGCTGAAGTGCTCGAGTTGGCCGGCAACGCTGCCAGAGACAACAAGAAGACAAGAATCATTCCTCGTCACCTCCAGCTGGCCATCCGTAACGACGAAGAGTTGAACAAACTTTTGTCGGGTGTCACCATCGCCCAGGGTGGTGTCCTCCCCAACATCCAGGCCGTGCTTCTGCCCAAGAAGTCACAGAAGACACCCGGTGGCAAGAGCTAAACAGTGTCACCCTGCTGCCCACTGTCCACCTAGCCTACTACTGTCCTTTTCAGGACAACCAAAGTTTACCCAATTAGCTTTCGTTGTGTGTCAATGAACAAAAATCGAGTTTTCCTACCCTACCCTACCCTACCCTACTTGTTTCAAACTTTATTAATAACGTATCAACATGTCAATCACTAGCAGTATGAGATCATTATTATAGATGTATAATACTTACACTGGTTTACACGAGCAGAACAGGGAGGGGGCGGTCATATTAATAGTAGTAACTGGACATATTTTAGGGGTATTCGTTCATAGATACAAATGAAAATAGAATCTATTTTTCTTTAAATGTGCTCCGTTTAACCCCTGTCTACAACAAATAAGGGTGGTCGTTATTTTAAAATTCTATTCTTTAACCTACCGCTAGTCTACCCTTTTTATTTTATATCTTCTTCTTTTTAAAACCAAATATGTTTTTATTAATCCTTCCCCCTCATTTATTTACACACTGTGTAAATACCGCCGATCGGGCGGTCGAATCGGGTCAGAATATCTACCTAGGTCTATAGACTAGGTCTAGATCTAAATTGTTTCAGGCAGTCTATGTTGGGTTCTTTTCTAATCACTCACACACACATTCATAATTCATTGAAGACGACAGAAGCAAACACACCGGATTCCATTGACAAGCGGCACAACCAAGGATTTCATTTGAACGAAGAATATTTTGTGTTATCGGCCCTGTCTGCTATTAATAGATCGCTCGGCTGGATACCGTGTCTAAAAATAATCTGCTATGTCGACGCTGTCTCAACGTTGTGTGGCTGCTACTGGCCAATCAGCGTCGTTAAACTCGTACTCGTCCAATGGGAGAGCTTCGTTGCGCTAAGGGTTTGGCGGACGGTTATAAAAGGGCCAGCAGCGCTGAGCTGCCGCATTTCCTTAACAGTCAGTTAAGATCATTCAAAAAAAAAAAGATGGCTCGTACCAAACAAACCGCCCGAAAATCTACTGGAGGCAAAGCCCCACGTAAACAGCTGGCCACCAAAGCCGCCAGAAAGTCAGCACCAGCCACCGGCGGTGTTAAGAAGCCCCATCGTTACAGGCCTGGAACCGTCGCCCTGAGAGAAATCCGTCGTTACCAGAAGAGCACTGAGCTGCTCATTCGCAAGCTGCCATTCCAGCGCCTGGTCAGAGAAATCGCCCAGGACTTCAAGACTGACCTTCGCTTCCAGAGCTCCGCTGTCATGGCCCTGCAGGAGGCTAGCGAGGCTTACCTCGTCGGTCTGTTTGAAGACACCAACCTGTGCGCCATCCACGCCAAGCGTGTCACCATCATGCCCAAGGACATCCAGCTAGCCAGACGTATCCGTGGTGAGCGTGCTTAAGAGGTTTCTTTTAAGCCCAAACCACCACCCCCCTGTCCTCAACCAAGGTCCTTTTTAGGACCACCTGACAACGTTCAGATTAGCAGTGAAGGTCCCCCACCTCACGAGTTTCCACCCACCCACCCACTACACCCCCTGCCCATGTCTGCCACTCTACTACTACTACTACTACTACATCTATTAGTATTATTCTGGGGGATGCGGGAGATAGGTTCTATTCATTTATCTCTTTAATTCAACTCACACATCACATTGCTATTTGAATTCGTGTATGCATGCTGTTGATATTGTTTTATTTATCTCAAATGTGAAGAAAGGAGAGAATAAATTTTATATTTTTCTTTCACCCACCCACCACCCTATCCATTGCTTTTTAAAATATATATATAAAAAAAAAAAAAGAAAAACCCTTTAGGGTTAGAGCTAGATATCTAGATCTTAATCGGAGAGCAGAAATTATTCTTAACGACTACACGCCATAGATTATTTAATTATTAGAAGCCTAACTAACCTATTCGTTTCACGATGTAAACAAACCACTGCGAGTACGGAGCGGAGTACGAGAATATTATTTCGTTCGTACTCGACCAATCAGCGTTCGAGATTCTCTCGTACTCGCATAATGAGCTCGCTCGTACTCGCATAATTAGGTGTAGGGAAATATTTCAGTTTTATTCGCACAAAACGGTGAAAATAACGTCTAATATCATATTTTAACATGACAAACGTGGATCTTTTCTATGCCTACACGTGTGGGCAATGAAACTCTTTATTTTTTATCCAAGGGTCGCATAGCAGAATAGGTGAAAAAATGACTTTGAAAACGACACCGTTAGCCGACAAGCCAGCAACATTCCAGTCGACACGGCAAGCTGCTTTTTCATTGGCTGGCTCATTCGCCGACCGCTTTTGGTTGGGCGGTGTCCGCCATATTGAACGAACTCGAGCCCAGGACCGTATATAAGGAGCGAGTTTCTCTGCAGACGGCGTTTTTCGAACACTCCTTCATCAACAAAGAAGAAAAATTCAATATGTCTGGCCGAGGCAAAGGTGGTAAGGGACTCGGCAAAGGAGGCGCCAAGCGTCACAGGAAGGTGTTGCGTGATAACATCCAAGGTATCACCAAGCCAGCCATCCGTCGTCTTGCTCGCAGAGGTGGTGTCAAACGTATCTCTGGTCTGATCTACGAAGAAACCAGAGGTGTCCTCAAGGTGTTCCTTGAAAATGTCATCCGTGATGCCGTCACCTACACTGAGCACGCCAAGAGGAAGACCGTCACTGCTATGGATGTCGTCTATGCTCTGAAACGTCAAGGTCGCACCCTGTACGGCTTCGGCGGTTAAACTCAACCCAGGACCACCCATTTGTTCTACCCATCCGGCCCTTATTAGGGCCACCCATACGTTTCCGAATTAGCTCGAGTGGTTGTAACCCCTACACGAATGTTTTCCATACCTACCCCTTATTTAACTTACTGAGTTACTTCTAATTATTAGGTTGTAGCCTACTTAGTTTATTTATTTAATTTGGGCAGAGTGGTCATCTTTCCTTTGTTGGTTTTTAAGGGGTTTGTTTCCATGGGTGGGTAGGATCGAGGTAGCCTACCGTGAAGGCACAAAAGAAACAAACAAAAAATATTTCGATATTACAAAAGTGTTCACAGGTATGTGGTGAACTTAGGAAAGAGTGCAGGTGGTAAGAATAGGTGTCCAGTGGGGCAAAAAATAAAAGACAAAAGATGAAAAAAAGTCTACAACACGTGGTGTTCCCAAGCGGTCACCCATCTAAGTACTAACCACGCCCGACGTTGCTTGACTGCGGTGATCGGACGAGAACCGGTATTTTCAACGTGGTATGGCCGTAGACATCTGTGTGAGAAAATTGGGGCTTATAAATATACTCAAACGAAATCAGCAGTTATTCGTCCTTTTCTGGCTACAATAATGATTTCACTGCTTTCCTCATATTATTTCAATAATAAAAAACGCCCTAAATCTCCACAAAAGCGAAACATTGTTTTAATATCGAATACTATGTGCCTTTTTTTCCCTCTACAGCCATTGGTCGCTATTTTTAACCTGAGGCGGTAACCACCGGTAGACTTCCCTGAGCTACTAATTTTCGAGCATCGCGCGTTGTAAAATACAAAATAAATACATTTTCCCCATTTTCCTTGACTAAAATCAGAAAACCAGGTGCCCCCTGCATCCGACCTGTCCTTTAACTATCGCTTTCATGTGAAATGATCTATCGGAAAGGCGATACTTTAACTTTTTTGGGTCTCCCGCTCACTCACTCCTTCCGAAACATTCTGCACGAATTCATTCAATTTTAATCCAACTCATCACATAGATCTAGATCTAGCCGCCTACAAGTCTACTAATTTAATGTTTGAGAAATAGTTCAATGCTTTTCATTTATTAATTATTCTTTTAACCTTTTCCCACGACAACTGGCACATTTATTTTCAGTCTATTAATATTCTGGCTTCATTTTAAAACACGCAACTAGGCGACGATCTAGAATTCTAGATCTAACGCTCTAGCTTAACTAAAATAATATAAACAGGAGGGTAGATCTATTCAAAATACTGTTTCAAAAATTACAATAATAATTTCACGGTGAAAAAAAAAAGGCAGGCGATCCATGGTTAATTAAATGCTAATTAAGGATGTTGCTTAAAAGGTTAGGTTGGCCTGGGACGCCAGTATTTCTCTAGAGTCTAGATCTAGAATTTCTAGATTCTGTAGGAATGAGTAGCCTAGGTATTAATAATTAAATGCATTAGTAATTATTAGTAAATAACATAAGATTTAGTTCAGTAAAAACTAATAGATCTAGATTTTAGGTCCAATGTTGGCTATCAGACTTGATGCTTGATTGTAATGATTATTAGGTTTGAGCAATTAATTTTTTTAAACATTTTTTTTAATTATTAGTATTAGTGATAAGTCATCATTAGTGGGAGTAAATTTACTTCTTTCCAGTCTGGTTCTGGGTTTCCTTGTAGCCTATATAATCTAGATCTAGTTGGTGATAATATTAATAAATATTGTTTCCCATTTTAAATACTCAGGCGGTTTGTTTGAAAGTCTGACCGCAGCTCCATATTCATTGACTGTCGAAGCAGCGCATAAAATGAATTAGCTTATATCCAGGGCTGGCCTGGTCTGCCTGTTATTGTGACTGAATTGTCCTACAGACAAGACCTGAAGAAGCCCTCGTTAAGTAATAAGTGTACAGCTTGCTTTTAGCCTGGCGCGGGGATCTTTCACCGGCCACTTTAACATTCTGCGACAGGGCAGGCCTTTACTTTAAGCTTTAATCTTAGCTGGTTCCGCTTTAACACAGGGTATTCTTTTGTCTTTAAGTATACCGCTTTCTTTCATCAGCCTGGAACCCTGTGTCTGCTACCGGTATCTCATCCGGCAGGGCAAAACAATTTCCAGTTTTTAAATTAAGCTGATGTCATTTTTAATACCAATGATTAGGATTTTGGCACAATGCTTATTTTTCTATATACACAAGATGAATTTCACATCATTTTCTGATTTCAGTTTAAGTTTGAAAGCATGTAAAATGTCAATTTGTCCTGCTATGTGATTTTTCTTCATTTATTTTTTGCTAGCCCATGGCATCACATTATGAAGACTCTACTAATATCTTTAGGCTGGGGCCAGTACCTTAACCGACTGTCGTCAAATGAAAAAACTGACAGAAGAGCGCAATTTAATACACACAACAGATATATATGTATCCGAACAAACAAATAAATATATTTGAACATATATACATACCTTTATATACGCACACTGATATATACATATATTTACATAATAAATACATTATATATGAATATATCTATATATATAACTTATTTATTTATACATATATATATATATATATATACTTATATATATATATATATATATATATATATATATATATATATATATATGTATTATGAATATATATATTAATTCTTATATAATATATATTTGTAAATATAAATTATATATATGTGTGTATATATATATCCTTCTGTTTGCTGGGGTAGAAGAAAAAAACTTATAATTATAATATTCTGAAGGATATTATTTTACTTGAGCGTCTTTCGTCTACACTCAAATATATATATTTGAATATACATTCAAATATATATTCAATGAATATACATTTAGACACACATGTAAATATATATATATATATATACACAAAACATGCATATATATACATACGTATATATAGACATATATACAATATTCGTCTATGTATATATATTCAATATTTTTACATTATAAATAAATATATATATAAAAATATATATATATATATATATATATATATATTTAAAAAAATATATACATATATGAAATACTTTTTACACATATTTATTTATGCTTCTATAATATATGGAAGGATATTAATTTACTCAAGCGTCTGCCTTGGGTGTTTATATAAAAAGAGAAGGGTTGAACTAATGAGAGGAATAAAAAAAATCTTTATATTCAATCTAATTTATTTATATTGTATATGTTATAGACTGGCATACATTTTTTTCTCTCTGGTTTATGTGAAAGGAGCTTGCAGGGATTCAAATTATTATTTTTTGCATTGAAATTCATTCTTTATTAATCACAGCTATGTTGCAGGCATATAAATACTTCCCTTTGGGCTCAAGTTGCTTTGAAAGAATCCTTGTCAGTATAGAACTAGTACCAGGACCATAAATGTATGCCCCAGGGCAAATGTTAAGAAAACCTCATCATTTTACAACTCCCAACTGACCAGGGGCTTAAGAAATGATGCTTCTGCGCAAACTTTCTCGTCAGCCGGTAAGAGATCAACCTCCTTTTGATTGTTTAAATTTAATCTGTGCTGAAATCATTGTGCAGGCTGGCAAAGAAAACCATGAACTTCTTGAAAGCTGTGTACTTGAGCTCATGTTATTTTTTATTTTCTGTATTTTGAAAAAAAAAAAAGTATATATATGATAATAAAAAAAAAAAGTTCAGAGTATTTAATTGTTGTTTTGTCTTGTTAAAGAGAATGTATGTTGTGCAGAAGTGTAACCAACTCATTTTCAAGCCAGGCCTAGCAAAAGACAAAACCAAAAGAATCATATGATATGATGGTAGTAGGAAAAAAGTATATCAGTGAACAAATGGTGGCAGATGCATGCCTTAGCAATCTGACATGGTAGCTTTAATGAAAGAAAAACAAAAATAATAAAAACACCAAAAGCCACACTCACACAGTTATGTTCAACATATATAATGAAGACAGAAAAAAACCAACCCACCAGAATGGATGTATTGTAATGAAAATGGCAGTTAGCACTGGTGATAAGAATCAAAGTGTTGGCTAATAATTCCTATTACAACAGCCAGCCTTATAATCTGAATTAAAACTATTAAATCCCATTCATCCCTTGGATCTATGCCAAACAACACACAATAAATGATATGCATAGAGGTGTGCTGATGCCCTGTGTGAGATGCAGAATGAAATAGTGTTTTTAAAAAAAAGGAGCCACCCAGTAATAAGTATGTGGCCTTTTTATGTCTAGTTTAAAGGATAGAATTAGCATGAAATGTGTTAAGAGAATAGTGTGTGCAGTTGTTGGGATAGGCATATTACTATGTAGGCCTATGTATGTATGTATATCTATCTCTACTTATTAAAGAAAAGAATGACTAAACAAAAAAAAAAAAACTGTAACATGGCAGCTACACAGAGTGGGTGGGTGGATGAGGGAGGGAGGGAAAACTCGTTCAATGTAAACCAAACCGAGCTAATTGGGAATGGGTGGAGGCCCTGAAAAGGGCCGAGTAGTAGAGCCACAACAAGCAAGCCAGGTGGTTGTTTGCTGTTGTGTTTTATTTGCTGGTGGTGTACTTGGTGACAGCCTTGGTGCCTTCACTGACGGCGTGTTTGGCCAGCTCACCGGGCAGGAGGAGACGGACAGCGGTCTGGATCTCCCTGGAGGTGATGGTGCTGCGCTTGTTGTAGTGGGCAAGACGGCTGGCTTCAGCTGAAATGCGCTCAAAGATGTCGTTTGACGAAGGAGTTCATGATGGACATGGCCTTGGAGGAAATGCCAGTGTCAGGGTGCACCTGCTTCAAGACTTTGTAAATGTAGATGCTGTAGCTTTCCTTTCTCCTCCTCTTCTTTTTTCTTGTCACCGGTGCGTACGGCTTTAGCCTTACCGGCCTTCTTGGCTCCCTTGGAAGAAACTTTAGGTGGCATGTTGTTTTCTTTTCAATGGCTTGAACAGAAATGAGGCGAACCGACCGCCGGCCGCCCTTTTATATGAAACGGCGAGGAAATTTGGAGAGTACGAGTACGAGTACGAACGCCAAGCCGCTGCGCAGCCAATCAGAACGCTCGCTTGGTGACGAACGGATTCGTTTCGTATAAAAGGGCCGATCTCGCCGTTAAGTCTTCATTCATCGCCTGCAGCCGTATCGCTGTTAGTCGCTGTATTTCTTCTCGCTCCTAACCAACTCACAATGTCCGGACGTGGTAAAGGCGGTAAAGTCAAGGGAAAGTCCAAGTCTCGCTCCTCCAGGGCAGGCCTTCAATTCCCAGTCGGACGTATTCATCGTCTGTTGAGGAAAGGAAACTATGCTGAGCGTGTCGGTGCTGGTGCCCCAGTCTACCTAGCCGCCGTCCTCGAGTATTTGGCCGCTGAAGTGCTCGAGTTGGCCGGCAACGCTGCCAGAGACAACAAGAAGACAAGAATCATTCCTCGTCACCTCCAGCTGGCCATCCGTAACGACGAAGAGTTGAACAAACTTTTGTCGGGTGTCACCATCGCCCAGGGTGGTGTCCTCCCCAACATCCAGGCCGTGCTTCTGCCCAAGAAGTCACAGAAGACACCCGGTGGCAAGAGCTAAACAGTGTCACCCTGCTGCCCACTGTCCACCTAGCCTACTACTGTCCTTTTCAGGACAACCAAAGTTTACCCAATTAGCTTTCGTTGTGTGTCAATGAACAAAAATCGAGTTTTCCTACCCTACCCTACCCTACCCTACTTGTTTCAAACTTTATTAATAACGTATCAACATGTCAATCACTAGCAGTATGAGATCATTATTATAGATGTATAATACTTACACTGGTTTACACGAGCAGAACAGGGAGGGGGCGGTCATATTAATAGTAGTAACTGGACATATTTTAGGGGTATTCGTTCATAGATACAAATGAAAATAGAATCTATTTTTCTTTAAATGTGCTCCGTTTAACCCCTGTCTACAACAAATAAGGGTGGTCGTTATTTTAAAATTCTATTCTTTAACCTACCGCTAGTCTACCCTTTTTATTTTATATCTTCTTCTTTTTAAAACCAAATATGTTTTTATTAATCCTTCCCCCTCATTTATTTACACACTGTGTAAATACCGCCGATCGGGCGGTCGAATCGGGTCAGAATATCTACCTAGGTCTATAGACTAGGTCTAGATCTAAATTGTTTCAGGCAGTCTATGTTGGGTTCTTTTCTAATCACTCACACACACATTCATAATTCATTGAAGACGACAGAAGCAAACACACCGGATTCCATTGACAAGCGGCACAACCAAGGATTTCATTTGAACGAAGAATATTTTGTGTTATCGGCCCTGTCTGCTATTAATAGATCGCTCGGCTGGATACCGTGTCTAAAAATAATCTGCTATGTCGACGCTGTCTCAACGTTGTGTGGCTGCTACTCGGCCAATCAGCGTCGTTAAACTCGTACTCGTCCAATGGGAGAGCTTCGTTGCGCTAAGGGTTTGGCGGACGGTTATAAAAGGGCCAGCAGCGCTGAGCTGCCGCATTTCCTTAACAGTCAGTTAAGATCATTCAAAAAAAAAAAGATGGCTCGTACCAAACAAACCGCCCGAAAATCTACTGGAGGCAAAGCCCCACGTAAACAGCTGGCCACCAAAGCCGCCAGAAAGTCAGCACCAGCCACCGGCGGTGTTAAGAAGCCCCATCGTTACAGGCCTGGAACCGTCGCCCTGAGAGAAATCCGTCGTTACCAGAAGAGCACTGAGCTGCTCATTCGCAAGCTGCCATTCCAGCGCCTGGTCAGAGAAATCGCCCAGGACTTCAAGACTGACCTTCGCTTCCAGAGCTCCGCTGTCATGGCCCTGCAGGAGGCTAGCGAGGCTTACCTCGTCGGTCTGTTTGAAGACACCAACCTGTGCGCCATCCACGCCAAGCGTGTCACCATCATGCCCAAGGACATCCAGCTAGCCAGACGTATCCGTGGTGAGCGTGCTTAAGAGGTTTCTTTTAAGCCCAAACCACCACCCCCTGTCCTCAACCAAGGTCCTTTTTAGGACCACCTGACAACGTTCAGATTAGCAGTGAAGGTCCCCCACCTCACGAGTTTCCACCCACCCACCCACTACACCCCCTGCCCATGTCTGCCACTCTACTACTACTACTACTACTACATCTATTAGTATTATTCTGGGGGATGCGGGAGATAGGTTCTATTCATTTATCTCTTTAATTCAACTCACACATCACATTGCTATTTGAATTCGTGTATGCATGCTGTTGATATTGTTTTATTTATCTCAAATGTGAAGAAAGGAGAGAATAAATTTTATATTTTTCTTTCACCCACCCACCACCCTATCCATTGCTTTTTAAAATATATATATAAAAAAAAAAAAAAGAAAAACCCTTTAGGGTTAGAGCTAGATATCTAGATCTTAATCGGAGAGCAGAAATTATTCTTAACGACTACACGCCATAGATTATTTAATTATTAGAAGCTAACTAACCTATTCGTTTCACGATGTAAACAAACCACTGCGAGTACGGAGCGGAGTACGAGAATATTATTTCGTTCGTACTCGACCAATCAGCGTTCGAGATTCTCTCGTACTCGCATAATGAGCTCGCTCGTACTCGCATAATTAGGTGTAGGGAAATATTTCAGTTTTATTCGCACAAAACGGTGAAAATAACGTCTAATATCATATTTTAACATGACAAACGTGGATCTTTTCTATGCCTACACGTGTGGGCAATGAAACTCTTTATTTTTTATCCAAGGGTCGCATAGCAGAATAGGTGAAAAAATGACTTTGAAAACGACACCGTTAGCCGACAAGCCAGCAACATTCCAGTCGACACGGCAAGCTGCTTTTTCATTGGCTGGCTCATTCGCCGACCGCTTTTGGTTGGGCGGTGTCCGCCATATTGAACGAACTCGAGCCCAGGACCGTATATAAGGAGCGAGTTTCTCTGCAGACGGCGTTTTTCGAACACTCCTTCATCAACAAAGAAGAAAAATTCAATATGTCTGGCCGAGGCAAAGGTGGTAAGGGACTCGGCAAAGGAGGCGCCAAGCGTCACAGGAAGGTGTTGCGTGATAACATCCAAGGTATCACCAAGCCAGCCATCCGTCGTCTTGCTCGCAGAGGTGGTGTCAAACGTATCTCTGGTCTGATCTACGAAGAAACCAGAGGTGTCCTCAAGGTGTTCCTTGAAAATGTCATCCGTGATGCCGTCACCTACACTGAGCACGCCAAGAGGAAGACCGTCACTGCTATGGATGTCGTCTATGCTCTGAAACGTCAAGGTCGCACCCTGTACGGCTTCGGCGGTTAAACTCAACCCAGGACCACCCATTTGTTCTACCCATCCGGCCCTTATTAGGGCCACCCATACGTTTCCGAATTAGCTCGAGTGGTTGTAACCCCTACACGAATGTTTTCCATACCTACCCCTTATTTAACTTACTGAGTTACTTCTAATTATTAGGTTGTAGCCTACTTAGTTTATTTATTTAATTTGGGCAGAGTGGTCATCTTTCCTTTGTTGGTTTTTAAGGGGTTTGTTTCCATGGGTGGGTAGGATCGAGGTAGCCTACCGTGAAGGCACAAAAGAAACAAACAAAAAATATTTCGATATTACAAAAGTGTTCACAGGTATGTGGTGAACTTAGGAAAGAGTGCAGGTGGTAAGAATAGGTGTCCAGTGGGGCAAAAAATAAAAGACAAAAGATGAAAAAAAGTCTACAACACGTGGTGTTCCCAAGCGGTCACCCATCTAAGTACTAACCACGCCCGACGTTGCTTGACTGCGGTGATCGGACGAGAACCGGTATTTTCAACGTGGTATGGCCGTAGACATCTGTGTGAGAAAATTGGGGCTTATAAATATACTCAAACGAAATCAGCAGTTATTCGTCCTTTTCTGGCTACAATAATGATTTCACTGCTTTCCTCATATTATTTCAATAATAAAAAACGCCCTAAATCTCCACAAAAGCGAAACATTGTTTTAATATCGAATACTATGTGCCTTTTTTTCCCTCTACAGCCATTGGTCGCTATTTTTAACCTGAGGCGGTAACCACCGGTAGACTTCCCTGAGCTACTAATTTTCGAGCATCGCGCGTTGTAAAATACAAAATAAATACATTTTCCCCATTTTCCTTGACTAAAATCAGAAAACCAGGTGCCCCCTGCATCCGACCTGTCCTTTAACTATCGCTTTCATGTGAAATGATCTATCGGAAAGGCGATACTTTAACTTTTTTGGGTCTCCCGCTCACTCACTCCTTCCGAAACATTCTGCACGAATTCATTCAATTTTAATCCAACTCATCACATAGATCTAGATCTAGCCGCCTACAAGTCTACTAATTTAATGTTTGAGAAATAGTTCAATGCTTTTCATTTATTAATTATTCTTTTAACCTTTTCCCACGACAACTGGCACATTTATTTTCAGTCTATTAATATTCTGGCTTCATTTTAAAACACGCAACTAGGCGACGATCTAGAATTCTAGATCTAACGCTCTAGCTTAACTAAAATAATATAAACAGGAGGGTAGATCTATTCAAAATACTGTTTCAAAAATTACAATAATAATTTCACGGTGAAAAAAAAAAGGCAGGCGATCCATGGTTAATTAAATGCTAATTAAGGATGTTGCTTAAAAGGTTAGGTTGGCCTGGGACGCCAGTATTTCTCTAGAGTCTAGATCTAGAATTTCTAGATTCTGTAGGAATGAGTAGCCTAGGTATTAATAATTAAATGCATTAGTAATTATTAGTAAATAACATAAGATTTAGTTCAGTAAAAACTAATAGATCTAGATTTTAGGTCCAATGTTGGCTATCAGACTTGATGCTTGATTGTAATGATTATTAGGTTTGAGCAATTAATTTTTTTAAACATTTTTTTTAATTATTAGTATTAGTGATAAGTCATCATTAGTGGGAGTAAATTTACTTCTTTCCAGTCTGGTTCTGGGTTTCCTTGTAGCCTATATAATCTAGATCTAGTTGGTGATAATATTAATAAATATTGTTTCCCATTTTAAATACTCAGGCGGTTTGTTTGAAAGTCTGACCGCAGCTCCATATTCATTGACTGTCGAAGCAGCGCATAAAATGAATTAGCTTATATCCAGGGCTGGCCTGGTCTGCCTGTTATTGTGACTGAATTGTCCTACAGACAAGACCTGAAGAAGCCCTCGTTAAGTAATAAGTGTACAGCTTGCTTTTAGCCTGGCGCGGGGATCTTTCACCGGCCACTTTAACATTCTGCGACAGGGCAGGCCTTTACTTTAAGCTTTAATCTTAGCTGGTTCCGCTTTAACACAGGGTATTCTTTTGTCTTTAAGTATACCGCTTTCTTTCATCAGCCTGGAACCCTGTGTCTGCTACCGGTATCTCATCCGGCAGGGCAAAACAATTTCCAGTTTTTAAATTAAGCTGATGTCATTTTTAATACCAATGATTAGGATTTTGGCACAATGCTTATTTTTCTATATACACAAGATGAATTTCACATCATTTTCTGATTTCAGTTTAAGTTTGAAAGCATGTAAAATGTCAATTTGTCCTGCTATGTGATTTTTCTTCATTTATTTTTTGCTAGCCCATGGCATCACATTATGAAGACTCTACTAATATCTTTAGGCTGGGGCCAGTACCTTAACCGACTGTCGTCAAATGAAAAAACTGACAGAAGAGCGCAATTTAATACACACAACAGATATATATGTATCCGAACAAACAAATAAATATATTTGAACATATATACATACCTTTATATACGCACACTGATATATACATATATTTACATAATAAATACATTATATATGAATATATCTATATATATAACTTATTTATTTATACATATATATATATATATATATACTTATATATATATATATATATATATATATATATATATATATATATATATATATGTATTATGAATATATATATTAATTCTTATATAATATATATTTGTAAATATAAATTATATATATGTGTGTATATATATATCCTTCTGTTTGCTGGGGTAGAAGAAAAAAACTTATAATTATAATATTCTGAAGGATATTATTTTACTTGAGCGTCTTTCGTCTACACTCAAATATATATATTTGAATATACATTCAAATATATATTCAATGAATATACATTTAGACACACATGTAAATATATATATATATATATACACAAAACATGCATATATATACATACGTATATATAGACATATATACAATATTCGTCTATGTATATATATTCAATATTTTTACATTATAAATAAATATATATATAAAAATATATATATATATATATATATATATATATTTAAAAAAATATATACATATATGAAATACTTTTTACACATATTTATTTATGCTTCTATAATATATGGAAGGATATTAATTTACTCAAGCGTCTGCCTTGGGTGTTTATATAAAAAGAGAAGGGTTGAACTAATGAGAGGAATAAAAAAAATCTTTATATTCAATCTAATTTATTTATATTGTATATGTTATAGACTGGCATACATTTTTTTCTCTCTGGTTTATGTGAAAGGAGCTTGCAGGGATTCAAATTATTATTTTTTGCATTGAAATTCATTCTTTATTAATCACAGCTATGTTGCAGGCATATAAATACTTCCCTTTGGGCTCAAGTTGCTTTGAAAGAATCCTTGTCAGTATAGAACTAGTACCAGGACCATAAATGTATGCCCCAGGGCAAATGTTAAGAAAACCTCATCATTTTACAACTCCAACTGACCAGGGGCTTAAGAAATGATGCTTCTGCGCAAACTTTCTCGTCAGCCGGTAAGAGATCAACCTCCTTTTGATTGTTTAAATTTAATCTGTGCTGAAATCATTGTGCAGGCTGGCAAAGAAAACCATGAACTTCTTGAAAGCTGTGTACTTGAGCTCATGTTATTTTTTATTTTCTGTATTTTGAAAAAAAAAAAAAGTATATATATGATAATAAAAAAAAAAAGTTCAGAGTATTTAATTGTTGTTTTGTCTTGTTAAAGAGAATGTATGTTGTGCAGAAGTGTAACCAACTCATTTTCAAGCCAGGCCTAGCAAAAGACAAAACCAAAAGAATCATATGATATGATGGTAGTAGGAAAAAAGTATATCAGTGAACAAATGGTGGCAGATGCATGCCTTAGCAATCTGACATGGTAGCTTTAATGAAAGAAAAACAAAAATAATAAAAACACCAAAAGCCACACTCACACAGTTATGTTCAACATATATAATGAAGACAGAAAAAAACCAACCCACCAGAATGGATGTATTGTAATGAAAATGGCAGTTAGCACTGGTGATAAGAATCAAAGTGTTGGCTAATAATTCCTATTACAACAGCCAGCCTTATAATCTGAATTAAAACTATTAAATCCCATTCATCCCTTGGATCTATGCCAAACAACACACAATAAATGATATGCATAGAGGTGTGCTGATGCCCTGTGTGAGATGCAGAATGAAATAGTGTTTTTAAAAAAAAGGAGCCACCCAGTAATAAGTATGTGGCCTTTTTATGTCTAGTTTAAAGGATAGAATTAGCAAATGTGTTAAGAGAATAGTGTGTGCAGTTGTTGGGATAGGCATATTACTATGTAGGCCTATGTATGTATGTATATCTATCTCTACTTATTAAAGAAAAGAATGACTAAACAAAAAAAAAAAACTGTAACATGGCAGCTACACAGAGTGGGTGGGTGGATGAGGGAGGGAGGGAAAACTCGTTCAATGTAAACCAAACCGAGCTAATTGGGAATGGGTGGAGGCCCTGAAAAGGGCCGAGTAGTAGAGCCACAACAAGCAAGCCAGGTGGTTGTTTGCTGTTGTGTTTATTTGCTGGTGGTGTACTTGGTGACAGCCTTGGTGCCTTCACTGACGGCGTGTTTGGCCAGCTCACCGGGCAGGAGGAGACGGACAGCGGTCTGGATCTCCCTGGAGGTGATGGTGCTGCGCTTGTTGTAGTGGGCAAGACGGCTGGCTTCAGCTGAAATGCGCTCAAAGATGTCGTTGACGAAGGAGTTCATGATGGACATGGCCTTGGAGGAAATGCCAGTGTCAGGGTGCACCTGCTTCAAGACTTTGTAAATGTAGATGCTGTAGCTTTCCTTTCTCCTCCTCTTCTTTTTCTTGTCACCGGTGCGTACGGCTTTAGCCTTACCGGCCTTCTTGGCTCCCTTGGAAGAAACTTTAGGTGGCATGTTGTTTTCTTTTCAATGGCTTGAACAGAAATGAGGCGAACCGACCGCCGGCCGCCCTTTTATATGAAACGGCGAGGAAATTTGGAGAGTACGAGTACGAGTACGAACGCCAAGCCGCTGCGCAGCCAATCAGAACGCTCGCTTGGTGACGAACGGATTTCCTCGCCGTTTCGTATAAAAGGGCCGATCTCGCCGTTAAGTCTTCATTCATCGCCTGCAGCCGTATCGCTGTTAGTCGCTGTATTTCTTCTCGCTCCTAACCAACTCACAATGTCCGGACGTGGTAAAGGCGGTAAAGTCAAGGGAAAGTCCAAGTCTCGCTCCTCCAGGGCAGGCCTTCAATTCCCAGTCGGACGTATTCATCGTCTGTTGAGGAAAGGAAACTATGCTGAGCGTGTCGGTGCTGGTGCCCCAGTCTACCTAGCCGCCGTCCTCGAGTATTTGGCCGCTGAAGTGCTCGAGTTGGCCGGCAACGCTGCCAGAGACAACAAGAAGACAAGAATCATTCCTCGTCACCTCCAGCTGGCCATCCGTAACGACGAAGAGTTGAACAAACTTTTGTCGGGTGTCACCATCGCCCAGGGTGGTGTCCTCCCCAACATCCAGGCCGTGCTTCTGCCCAAGAAGTCACAGAAGACACCCGGTGGCAAGAGCTAAACAGTGTCACCCTGCTGCCCACTGTCCACCTAGCCTACTACTGTCCTTTTCAGGACAACCAAAGTTTACCCAATTAGCTTTCGTTGTGTGTCAATGAACAAAAATCGAGTTTTCCTACCCTACCCTACCCTACCCTACTTGTTTCAAACTTTATTAATAACGTATCAACATGTCAATCACTAGCAGTATGAGATCATTATTATAGATGTATAATACTTACACTGGTTTACACGAGCAGAACAGGGAGGGGGCGGTCATATTAATAGTAGTAACTGGACATATTTTAGGGGTATTCGTTCATAGATACAAATGAAAATAGAATCTATTTTTCTTTAAATGTGCTCCGTTTAACCCCTGTCTACAACAAATAAGGGTGGTCGTTATTTTAAAATTCTATTCTTTAACCTACCGCTAGTCTACCCTTTTTATTTTATATCTTCTTCTTTTTAAAACCAAATATGTTTTTATTAATCCTTCCCCCTCATTTATTTACACACTGTGTAAATACCGCCGATCGGGCGGTCGAATCGGGTCAGAATATCTACCTAGGTCTATAGACTAGGTCTAGATCTAAATTGTTTCAGGCAGTCTATGTTGGGTTCTTTTCTAATCACTCACACACACATTCATAATTCATTGAAGACGACAGAAGCAAACACACCGGATTCCATTGACAA
>NW_026734029.1:22500-26955 GCF_028476545.2 Physella acuta | reverse complement strand
TGGCTGCGCTCTTCATCGACGCACGAGCCGAGTGATCCACCGCCCAAAGTTGTATTTGGATTTTTTTTTAACCGAGGCGCTCCTGGCCGTCAGTCGTATCGAAAAGTGAAAAAATGCACAATGCGTTCAAAATGAAAAATGTAACGTGAGGACAAGGGGCGGCCGACGCGAGAGCAGCGTCGGACTCTTTGAACCTCGCGGCCTGCTATAGGAAGCTGGAGCTCCCGCCTCGTTCCCTCGAAAGAGGGAAAGAGACGCAGGTACCCCTTTGGTCGCCACATAAGCGGGGCGGTCGCCCGGGCCCGGCACAATTCACCGAACACGCGAGCCACTCTTTGAACCTAGCGCGACCCGGCGAGCCCGTTCGCAGCTCTAGCCCGTCACCGTGGGTCGCATCGAGGACATGCACTAGGTACCCCGAAACAGGGGAGCGGTCGAGCCAGTCGGAACCGCGCTTCGTGCGGCCAAGTCCCGACCGGGCTAGCATCGGACAAGACGTTTTGTTACGAGTTTTATTGCTCATGGCGCGGTAACGCACACGAAACAACAATTCGTTAATGATCCTTCCGCAGGTTCACCTACGGAAACCTTGTTACGACTTTTACTTTCTCCAAGCGATCGAGTTCGAGCGTCTTCTCGGCCAACGGTGCCGGCACTTGCGTGCCAGACCGAGACCAATCCGAGGCCCTCACTGAACCGCTCAATCGATAGTAGCGACGGGGCGGTGTGTACAAAGGGCAGGGACGTAATCAACGCGAGCTTATGACTCGCGCTTACTGGGAATTCCTCGTTCATGGGGAACAATTACAAGCCCCAATCCCTAGCACGAAGAAGATTCAACGGGTTTCCCAGCCCTTTCGGGCCAGGGAGGCATCCACGCTGATTTCTTCAGTGTAGCGCGCGTGCGGCCCCGGACATCTAAGGGCATCACAGACCTGTTATTGCTCAATCTCGTGTGGCTAAACGCCACTCGTCCCTCTAAGAAGTTGCGCCGGCGCATCGAGGAACCGGCGAACTATTTAATAGGCTAGAGTCTCGTTCGTTATCGGAATTAACCAGACAAATCGCTCCACCAACTAAGAACGGCCATGCACCACCACCCACCGAATCAAGAAAGAGCTATCAATCTGTCAATCCTTACAGTGTCCGGACCGGGTGAGTTTTCCCGTGTTGAGTCAAATTAAGCCGCAGGCTCCACTCCTGGTGGTGCCCTTCCGTCAATTCCTTTAAGTTTCAGCTTTGCAACCATACTTCCCCCGGAACCCAAAACCTTTGGTTTCCCGGAGGCCGCCCGCAGAGTCATCGAAGCAACTCCTGCGGATGGCCAGGTGGCATAGTTTATGGTCAGAACTACGACGGTATCTGATCGTCTTCGCGCCTCTGACTTTCGTTCTTGACTAATGAAAACATTCTTGACAAATGCTTTCGCAGTAGTTCGTCTTGCTGCGATCCAAGAATTTCACCTCTAACGCAGCAATACGAATGCCCCCGTTTGTCCCTGTTAATCATTACCTCCAATTCCGAAAACCAACAAAATAGAACCGAGGTCCTATTCCATTATTCCATGCACCATTATTCAGGCAGCGAGGCCTGCTTTGAACACTCTAATTTTTTTCAAAGTAAACGCGTCGGCCACCCGGGACGCTCAGTGAAGAGCACCCGCGGGAGAGAGCCGACAGACGGTAGGGCAGGAGATACGGGCAGTGAGCCGGCGCGAGCCGGACCGCCCGCCTGCGCCTGAGATCCAACTACGAGCTTTTTAACTGCAACAACTTTAATATACGCTATTGGAGCTGGAATTACCGCGGCTGCTGGCACCAGACTTGCCCTCCAATAGATCCTCGTTAAAGGGTTTAAAGTGTACTCATTCCAATTACGGGGCCTCGAAAGAGTCCCGTATTGTTATTTTTTCGTCACTACCTCCCCGTGCCGGGAGTGGGTAAGTTGCGCGCCTGCTGCCTTCCTTGGATGTGGTAGCCGTTTCTCATGCTCCCTCTCCGGAATCGAACCCTGATTCCCCGTTACCCGTTACAAACATGGTAGGCATATCACGTACCATCGACATTTGATAGGGCAGACATTTGAAAGATGCGTCGCCGGCGCGAGGCCATGCGATCAGCACAAAGTTATCCAGAGTCACCAAATGGGACGACGCAACCCCTTGCGAGGCCGCGCCGATTGTTTTGAACTAATAAAAGCGCTCTTCCCGATAAAGGTCGGAGCTTCGATTGCATGTATTAGCTCTAGAATTGCCACAGTTATCCAAGTAGGATCGTGTCATCTAAGGAACCTCGACTGATTTAATGAGCCATTCGCGGTTTCACCATGGGACAGTGTGAACTTAGACATGCATGGCTTAATCTTTGAGACAAGCATATGGACTACTGGCAGGATCAACCAGATAGCTATCGTTTGCGAGACGTTTTTCCACAACACATCGCGGGGACGGGAGACAACGCTCTAGCGAGAGAACGGATCCCGGCATTCCCGGATTTTTTCACATCGGACCGCTCACATTTCCCCCTTCACCGTAAACACGGCGTCGCCGGGAAATCTCTCGATTTGCATCGAGCCGACTGCGTTTTGCAGACCCGTCGCCCGTTCCGAGGGCTGGGCCAGTGCGAGACTTTTATCGAGCCACCAATACTGCTTGGTTGCGTTAGCACTGCGCGTCGCCGCTGGCTTCACGCTACGGACACGTACTTTTACCTTCACTGGCGCGACCTGCGCGCCGAGCCCGCATTTTACCGGGAAGCTAGTCGGGAGACTGAGCCACGCACGGTCAGATCGGGCACATGTCGCTGGCTGCGAGGGAGCGCGGATCCTAGCGTCACATAGAGGCTTCACCGACACTCACCTCCACAATAGTAGATACAGACCGTTTTTAACCGCCGTATTTCTGCCCATACCTCTAGTGTTAAACCGAAAAATCGGGTACATAGTCTCGGGGAGGACCGGGGTGCCGCCCCATGAGGGGAGCCCGCACGGAGGGCGCCGGGGGTGCCGCGACCCGGGGGGCGGCGCGGGGGTGTCGGGGGCGCATCTACGGGGCTCACTCGCGCGGGCGCCACACTTCCGGGGGGCGCCCCAGGTGGGGTGCCAACTTTGGCGCCCCCGACTAAGGGGCCGCCCCCACTGCGGTTACACGCTTTACGACCACCCACCCGCGTTCCCCACCCCAGGGGGCATGCGAATCACCCGCCAGGGGCGTTCTGGGACCGAGGGCGCCGCTCCGGCACAAGGGGGAGCCAAAACGCCCCGAGTTCCCCCGCGGCCACCTCGACACCTGGGCGGGCGGCGAGGGGTGTCCTGCGATCGGGGGTGGGGAGCTCTACCAGAATCACCCGCCAAACTTCACCGGGGGCGTCTCCCGGCGCCCCTGCGCTCGGGTGACGAACAGCGCCCCGGGCTATCCCGGGCGCCCTATGGCGTCCACCTTCGATCGGAAGGGTGATCTCGACTCGGGCTGAGGCGGGCCACAACAATCCGCGGTCACATCGGAGCCGTCCAGGCTAACGAGGCCCCGGCTCACGGGTAACCCATGGGGCTGGACCGGGAGTCCGCCGTTAAAGAAGAAAGAAATGTAGTGCAAACCAGAACCAGTTTTTTTTTATTTATTTTATAACTCGACTAATAATCGTCACAAAATTATAAACTTGGTACCTACGGATAGCCCTGGGCCCAACCTAATACAGGATGTCCATAACTATGCGCTAATTAAATAATTAATGGGTATTAAGGTCGGTCTTAGTAAATTGCTATATAAAGTCTAAGACCAGAACCAGTATTTTAAATTTATTTTATAACTCGGCTCCTAATTGTCACAAAATTTAAAAATTGGTACCTATGGATAGCCCTCGGCCCTACCTAATACACCGTGTCCATAACAATGTGGTAATTAAATATTTACTGGGCGTTAGGGTCGGTCTTAGTAAATTGCTATATAAAGTCTATATAAAATTTTACGAATTTAAAAAAAAAATTCCTACCGTCAAAAATAGCGACGCCTAGACCACCACACCTGTTCTGACGTTAAATCCTACTTGCACACACGTGTGGGAATAGATTAGATATCATCTAGAGATAGAATTCCTAATTATTTAATTAAAATAGAGACTCTAGATTTAATAGTTGTGTCATAGTTACATTAAGTCGAATTAGCGAAGCGGAGGCGGGGGAACTAGATTCTAGATCTAACACTTCGATTGCGATGAAAAAAAAATAGCTTTATTTTAAGGCCGACAAGGCAAATACGGTTTAATTAATATTAAAGAAATAAGTCCGAACACCTACCTTAAGCGAATCATCTACACAACACATGACTAGAAATAATACACGTCCACACGAAGAGCGATTGAAACGGTGACTGCAACGGTGAAAACTTGTACGACGGAAACATGGCGCCTAGGTTATGCCTACTTCCGGTCTGATGAAAATTTTTAATTCATTTTAAAT
>NW_026734029.1:10000-12500 GCF_028476545.2 Physella acuta | reverse complement strand
GTAACCCATGGGGCTGGACCGGGAGTCCGCCGTTAAAGAAGAAAGAAATGTAGTGCAAACCAGAACCAGTTTTTTTTATTTATTTTATAACTCGACTAATAATCGTCACAAAATTATAAACTTGGTACCTACGGATAGCCCTGGGCCCAACCTAATACAGGATGTCCATAACTATGCGCTAATTAAATAATTAATGGGTATTAAGGTCGGTCTTAGTAAATTGCTATATAAAGTCTAAGACCAGAACCAGTATTTTAAATTTATTTTATAACTCGGCTCCTAATTGTCACAAAATTTAAAAATTGGTACCTATGGATAGCCCTCGGCCCTACCTAATACACCGTGTCCATAACAATGTGGTAATTAAATATTTACTGGGCGTTAGGGTCGGTCTTAGTAAATTGCTATATAAAGTCTATATAAAATTTTACGAATTTAAAAAAAAAATTCCTACCGTCAAAAATAGCGACGCCTAGACCACCACACCTGTTCTGACGTTAAATCCTACTTGCACACACGTGTGGGAATAGATTAGATATCATCTAGAGATAGAATTCCTAATTATTTAATTAAAATAGAGACTCTAGATTTAATAGTTGTGTCATAGTTACATTAAGTCGAATTAGCGAAGCGGAGGCGGGAACTAGATTCTAGATCTAACACTTCGATTGCGATGAAAAAAAAATAGCTTTATTTTAAGGCCGACAAGGCAAATACGGTTTAATTAATATTAAAGAAATAAGTCCGAACACCTACCTTAAGCGAATCATCTACACAACACATGACTAGAAATAATACACGTCCACACGAAGAGCGATTGAAACGGTGACTGCAACGGTGAAAACTTGTACGACGGAAACATGGCGCCTAGGTTATGCCTACTTCCGGTCTGATGAAAATTTTTAATTCATTTTAAATTTTGCGCTCTATTTCGTCCGCGCTTGTCCACTTAAACTCTACAGAAAAGATAGTCTATATAAAAATAATTCCTAGAAGACAATTTTATGAGAGATCACCCACATTTATTTACCCTGCCTGTCTACCTTAGGGTTAGAGTTTGAATTTTTCTAGATTCAAGCCAAATATGCCGTGTCGATTAAACGACGACGTACATAACAGAGCGAAGACAATGAATGGTTCCTTAATTAACTATAATTACGGTCCTAATACAACTACAATTCACCATAGTACTAATATGTATGTGTATTGTTGTTTTGGGAGTTCTGTCATTACATTTTAAATTATAAAAAAAACGGGTTTACGATACACTTCATTACGCCGCCGATCGTGGTTTTAGATTTAAATTTGGTCGGATTCGGTTTATTATTAATTTATATAATACTTTATACATACTTTAATTCATTAAATACATTTATCTATGTATTTATTTCATTAGTTAAGTATTTGTTTAACTAAAAATTATCAATTTAAGGCATAACAATTACAGAAAACGATTGTATTTGAGATAAGTCTTATCGAACCATTTAGTAGCTGGGTCGGTTTATTATTAATTTATCTAATACTTTATACATACTTTCACTCATTAATTACATGTATATATGCATTCATTAAATCATTTAAGTATTTATTTCATCAAAAAGTATCGATTGAAGGCATAACACTGATAGAAAACGATTGTATTTGAGATAAGTCTTATCGAACCATTTAGTAGCTGGTTCGCGGGTCGGTTTTATTCCTTAACTCTAGATTTAAGTCTATCGTGTTTAATTTCAATTTAATTTATCACAACTTTTAGATTTTGTACTAGATTAAGCTACATTGAAGCTTATTTTTCACTATTTAATCAATAGAGGATATTATATAATATTTTTAAGTCTAATATTACGCAGCCGTTTGTTAAATCTAGTTTTACAACGACGACTCGCGCGATTTCGGTTTGGTTTTAAAACTTAAGTTCATTGATTCTTAAAATATATATTCCAGTTAGAATAGAACTGAATACGTACCACATGATGTATACACACGTTTGGGTTATTTATTTATTTTAAATTTAGTTTATTATGACCGATCGTAATTAACTTTGGCGATACCGGGCTGATATGTCTTATCGACCGGAAAACTACTGTCCCTTCGGTCGACTAGTTGGTCTTAGACGGCATTACCGAGGTTTGAAAACTCTTACACCGTGTTTTTATTTTCACATAGATCCTATATTTTGATACCAGTCATTCGTTTAAGTTTAAATTAGAAAACGTGAAATGTAGTTTATTGGAAACACTAATGTTTTTAATTTTGTACAAAATAAATTTTTTATTCGTTTCAGGTAAACGGCGGGATGAGAAAAATCTGCTTTCTACAACACATACATTGGTTAAGAATATAAAGTGAAATATAGTTGTACAAACACCGTCTCTACTTAGCAGCTTAGCCTCTACGGCAATGCCGCGTCTTTACACTGGGCGAGCTTGAGACTGGAAAACTCTCGATCACTCTACGCGGGAATGCCGCTAAGTCGAGGCGGTCTGATCGGCAACCCATC
>NW_026734029.1:0-2500 GCF_028476545.2 Physella acuta | reverse complement strand
TGGGCCAGTGCGAGACTTTTATCGAGCCACCAATACTGCTTGGTTGCGTTAGCACTGCGCGTCGCCGCTGGCTTCACGCTACGGACACGTACTTTTACTTCACTGGCGCGACCTGCGCGCCGAGCCCGCATTTTACCGGGAAGCTAGTCGGGAGACTGAGCCACGCACGGTCAGATCGGGCACATGTCGCTGGCTGCGAGGGAGCGCGGATCCTAGCGTCACATAGAGGCTTCACCGACACTCACCTCCACAATAGTAGATACAGACCGTTTTAACCGCCGTATTTCTGCCCATACCTCTAGTGTTTAAACCGAAAAATCGGGTACATAGTCTCGGGGAGGACCGGGGTGCCGCCCCATGAGGGGAGCCCGCACGGAGGGCGCCGGGGGTGCCGCGACCCGGGGGGCGGGCGCGGGGGTGTCGGGGCGCATCTACGGGGCTCACTCGCGCGGGCGCCACACTTCCGGGGGGCGCCCCAGGTGGGGGTGCCAACTTTGGCGCCCCCGACTAAGGGGCCGCCCCCACTGCGGTTACACGCTTTACGACCACCCACCCGCGTTCCCCACCCCAGGGGGCATGCGAATCACCCGCCAGGGGCGTTCTGGGACCGAGGGCGCCGCTCCGGCACAAGGGGGAGCCAAAACGCCCCGAGTTCCCCCGCGGCCACCTCGACACCTGGGCGGGCGGCGAGGGGTGTCCTGCGATCGGGGTGGGGAGCTCTACCAGAATCACCCGCCAAACTTCACCGGGGGCGTCTCCCGGCGCCCCTGCGCTCGGGTGACGAACAGCGCCCCGGGCTATCCCGGGCGCCCTATGGCGTCCACCTTCGATCGGAAGGGTGATCTCGACTCGGGCTGAGGCGGGCCACAACAATCCGCGGTCACATCGGAGCCGTCCAGGCTAACGAGGCCCCGGCTCACGGGTAACCCATGGGGCTGGACCGGGAGTCCGCCGTTAAAGAAGAAAGAAATGTAGTGCAAACCAGAACCAGTTTTTTTTATTTATTTTATAACTCGACTAATAATCGTCACAAAATTATAAACTTGGTACCTACGGATAGCCCTGGGCCCAACCTAATACAGGATGTCCATAACTATGCGCTAATTAAATAATTAATGGGTATTAAGGTCGGTCTTAGTAAATTGCTATATAAAGTCTAAGACCAGAACCAGTATTTTAAATTTATTTTATAACTCGGCTCCTAATTGTCACAAAATTTAAAAATTGGTACCTATGGATAGCCCTCGGCCCTACCTAATACACCGTGTCCATAACAATGTGGTAATTAAATATTTACTGGGCGTTAGGGTCGGTCTTAGTAAATTGCTATATAAAGTCTATATAAAATTTTACGAATTTAAAAAAAAAATTCCTACCGTCAAAAATAGCGACGCCTAGACCACCACACCTGTTCTGACGTTAAATCCTACTTGCACACACGTGTGGGAATAGATTAGATATCATCTAGAGATAGAATTCCTAATTATTTAATTAAAATAGAGACTCTAGATTTAATAGTTGTGTCATAGTTACATTAAGTCGAATTAGCGAAGCGGAGGCGGGAACTAGATTCTAGATCTAACACTTCGATTGCGATGAAAAAAAAATAGCTTTATTTTAAGGCCGACAAGCAAATACGGTTTAATTAATATTAAAGAAATAAGTCCGAACACCTACCTTAAGCGAATCATCTACACAACACATGACTAGAAATAATACACGTCCACACGAAGAGCGATTGAAACGGTGACTGCAACGGTGAAAACTTGTACGACGGAAACATGGCGCCTAGGTTATGCCTACTTCCGGTCTGATGAAAATTTTTAATTCATTTTAAATTTTGCGCTCTATTTCGTCCGCGCTTGTCCACTTAAACTCTACAGAAAAGATAGTCTATATAAAAATAATTCCTAGAAGACAATTTTATGAGAGATCACCCACATTTATTTACCCTGCCTGTCTACCTTAGGGTTAGAGTTTGAATTTTTCTAGATTCAAGCCAAATATGCCGTGTCGATTAAACGACGACGTACATAACAGAGCGAAGACAATGAATGGTTCCTTAATTAACTATAATTACGGTCCTAATACAACTACAAATTCACCATAGTACTAATATGTATGTGTATTGTTGTTTTGGGAGTTCTGTCATTACATTTTAAATTATAAAAAAAACGGGTTTACGATACACTTCATTACGCCGCCGATCGTGGTTTTAGATTTAAATTTGGTCGGATTCGGTTTATTATTAATTTATATAATACTTTATACATACTTTAATTCATTAAATACATTTATCTATGTATTTATTTCATTAGTTAAAGTATTTGTTTAACTAAAAATTATCAATTTAAGGCATAACAATTACAGAAAACGATTGTATTTGAGATAAGTCTTATCGAACCATTTAGTAGCTGGGTCGGTTTATTATTAATTTATCTAATACTTATACATACTTTCACTCATTAATTTACATGTATATATGCATTCATTAAATCAT
>NW_026734028.1:0-32095 GCF_028476545.2 Physella acuta | reverse complement strand
TAAACAAAAAAATGTATAAAATCATATTTTGTAGTTCTAGCTGCCCGAAAGCCATGAAATGTTTAAATTGAACACATTTTCAAAACTCTCCATCTTTGCTCGCTCAATATTCAAAACAAAATCTCATTTAAGATATTCACTTTGCTGTTTATTTTTTAACTTTTTAAATGTATTTTTAAATAAGAAAATATACAACAACAAAAAATAAGTAGACGGTTTTACATAAACTTTAATATTTTCTAAGTATTGCAGTAAAATGAAAACACAAAACTTGAAAAGTAGTGTAATGCTCAAAACGTGTGCAAAGTTTCACTTTTGTGTTACACTAGGTTAATGGGACGGCGTAGTAAAACTTACGAAGTTGTTTTTTTTCCTTCAAAAAGATAGAATTGTTAACTACGTGTAAATTGGTTTATTCTTTTATCTTAGTTTAAGGCGTACTAACCCAGTTTTTTTAGTATTGCAATCACAATAAACAGTGTATTTTTCACTAAAAAATGTGTAGGCCGATAATTTTAAAATTATAAACGAAAAAGAAATAAAGTTTAACAAAAAAGTTTAACCGCGTGTTTTGTTTTATCTAGTAACAATTTAACCACCTAGCCCACATCATTAGTTGATAACAGATCGCGAAAAGGCTCAATTTCTGTACCTTAGTACGATTGGTCAATAGAATTAATGAATCATTTTCCTTTAGTAATCATTTAAACATTTAAGTAAGCCTATATATGGCGGCATTGCCTTGACCGTAGTGGTTGCCTAGACCGTAGTATGACCTTGACCTTTCTATTTCAGATGGCTAACATGGAGTCGGTCCACGACGGACGTCCGGTGCTGATATTCCTGGTCAAAGAGAACATGGCGGCCAAGAACCTGGCGAGCTCATGTCCTTCCTCCGCTGCAACACTTACGTCCCCTACCCACAGGGGGAGCAACTCTCGGAGCGGGAGATGAAGGCCATGTGGGACAAATTGGCGCAGGACCTGCGCTAGCTGTAGGACCTCAGCGATGACATTCAGGTCTAGATCGTCTCATGGAGAACATTTAGGTCTAGATCGTCTCATGGAGCTAATACGCTGGCTGAAGGACATTCAGGTCTAGATCGTCTCATAGAGGACATTTAGGTCTAGATCGTCTCATGGAGCTAATACGCTGGCTGAAGGACATTCAGGTCTAGATCGTCTCATTGAGGACATTTAGGTCTAGATCGTCTCATGGAGCTAATACGCTGGCTGAAGGACATTCAGGTCTAGATCGTCTCATAGAGGACATTTAGGTCTAGATCGTCTCATGGAGCTAATACGCTGGCTCATAGTTTGGAGGACATTCATGATGTCCTATTGCTGGCCTTCCAGGATCCTCTACACCACAGTACTTGAATGGCAAATACCCTTGAGCTCTAGCAGTCATTATTTTCGTGTGCCGACAGCCATCCTTGCAAGGTTCACACAACAATGTAACTGGATATCATTTATAGCCTCGGGCATATTGCTTCATCAACCGTATAAAACGGGTCCTTCAAAGAAAAATATTGGATTACTAATCAGGCGTATCGTTTTACCACATACGATGCCCATTAAACCAGTGATAACAAAAACAATTAAACTGTTTGGAGTTTAAATCAAAATCGATGTTACAAAGGAAAACAAGGTTTTTTTTAAGCTTTGACAACCTTTTGACAGCCTCTTGACCGTTGTGTGATTTCTTATTACGGCATGGTGTCTTGTATTAATCAGGAAAAGAATTTTTCAATATAGAAAATTCTTTTTTCCCTTAAGAAAACATATTGTAATAAATGCTGTAACTGTATATGTATTTTTTTCTTACAAATTGGTTGCAAATTATTATTTTTATTATTGTTGGTTATAAATCATTTTATTTTTTAATTTAAAAAAGAACGAGAGCCCATAAGTTTTATTGCTTCTTAAAAACATTTCTATATATCTTCCATCAATGAGAGATATGATTTTTTAAATATATATTTAGAATCAGTCGGTACACATCTTCCTAAGATCCACTCTTTGATGCTTTTCTCTAAACGTGCAGTTTTTCCGTGAGAGTCAAACGGTATGCTTTCTACAAATCTTTTTCATAAACAAAAACAAAAGAACGATTTATCGGAAAAAAAGGTAATCGTAACTTGTTCCTGGAGCTATCACTACCCCATTTGTTTGCAACATCAATTTTCGTTATATCAATGGATACATGTTTTATTTTTGTATTGTGGGAGGAGATTGACAAATGACTCACAAAATGGCTTCCTGTGTTATTTAACCCATGCTACTTAGATCGGCCACATGAGGTAGACATATTAGAATTGTAAGCTATAACATTAAAAATAATTTCCCCGCATCATCACTATTATAGTTTAACTTATCAACCGTAATGGTATTTAAAACTACTTAATAACTAGTTGTTTGCACCCGTTGAGGAAAAGTTGCAACGGGGCCTATTCTGCTAATTTCTTTTATCACATTTTGACCCTTCTATTATGAAATATGGCCTGCAGATATGTAAACCATAGCTCTATTCGGGTTTGTATCTGAATCTTAAATTCCAAACTAACTCAGTATTTGAAGAAACGACAAATTTTGACACAGCTGAAGGTCAAGAACTTGTACGCTAACTTCGGTGAGTATGTAAATCTGAAGACAAACTCGTAAGAATATGAGAATTTGTTAAACTGGAGACACTTTCCTCAAAAATGTGAGAGTTAGGAGACACCATCTGCCAGAGCAAAAGAATCTCACATTATTCAGGTAAGTTAAAAAAAAACCCACACCTTTATAGTGCGGGAGGATGCTTTTTGTTACACTGTGTAGTATATCACACTGACATATTTATATCAAAGATTATTATAATAAAAGGAACATGTAGAAAATAATAAATATGTATTCAGTTAATAAGAAACAACGAAGCCTCGCTTCGATATTTTAAATAAACAAGAGTACCCAAAATGCAACAGTTATAAAAATGTTTACTAATAATATATCAAATTAAATACCGGTAGACCAAGTTTATCGTAACTTCGCTTAGGACAAATTGATTTGTCCTAACAACTGATTTGAACAAAAAATAACTAAATGTACGCTTTAAAAAAAAAATTACAATTTTACATAGCATATATTTGTCTTGAATTAACAATAGCGGAGTAATCTTTTTTTGCCGTTCAATAAAAATATTCACATTTGGTTTGGAAAATACTAGCTGGCAAGTACAAACACGAGAAGATGGTGACATACATATTAGCCCTATTGGAAACGTCATATCATTGTTTCATAGTGGGCTTTATCGGTAGGTCATTGGCGTGACATTGCCTCTGTGTGTGGTTGAGGGTGTGGGGTGTGTAGGGGATCTGCTAGGTATACAGTTAGTAACATATTGTATTGCTAAGGGCATGGAATTACACCCCTCCCTATGTACTAGTCTATAAGCTGTCTCTGTTCTAGAAGGTTTAACATTATTTTTATGAAGGCGGAAGTGTGTCGTGCTTGCGGATTAGCAACAAGCCAAATCATAGATTTCAATGACGATACTTTAACCCCCAGGCCTTTCCTTATCTTCAACTTGGCTCTTATACAAAAAAAAACCGAGGCTCTTATATAAGAAAATCCGTGTATGGCTAATAGACACGAGCATACCATGTCAGAAGTTTTTAAAATTTTGTTTGTGTGGTCTGCGTGCGGGTTCCCTTGGCTTGTAAACTTATGCTGAACTGGATTAGGTAGCACTTACTTCAACGTAGTTTTACATCAACGCAAGATGGAGGTTATTTCATAACTTGAAAGCAAATGTAGTCAATGGAGCATCATTTTTTCAACCAACGGTTCAACAACAATAACAGCAAAGGAATTGTGTTTCGTGAATGCCTAAAACGTGTGCTACTTTCTGACCTAAGTATAAAAAGTCGCTTTGTCCGAGCTAGGTAAATAAAGACTGACTCTGTACGACACCATATATGTCAGACGCTCATTCTAACATCAGCTAATAATTATAGTACTGTCTAAAATTTGTCTCACTCACTCCATAATTTTACACATAATTTAAACAAAACCGTACAATTGTTTTCACTAAAACTTCCAGCTCCCAGTTATTAGACCAATCACAGTCATGATAACAAAATTCACTATCTCGTGTTTGCTCTTGGTTTTTTTTGACCAATGAAGCGGGAGCATACACTTTACGTCCACCGGACATGACGTCTTCAGTTACTGTTAACGGAAAGTCTGATTCTAAAAATTCCTGGTTAAATGACAAGTCAACCAATACAAAAAATAACAATGTACATCGTATGGCAATCCCATTTAATAACGTTGTATCATTTAAGAAAAAAGACGCCGTCCTGACAAAAATGAAAGTAATTCCTCACCCAGTAACAAACTAACAATGGACTTAGGTGTCAATAACCAAGTGACCTCTGACCTCAATAACAGCACAAAAGAGAATCTCTTCTCGAGTTGTCAAAAACACAATCATGCAATCCCAGAAGGAATTCAACTTACAGCATATATTCGGGATGTAGGTGCTACAACGAAACAAATTGCTGTGATTGCAGCGGCCTTCGACTAACATCCGTCCTCAAAACCTACCGCCTAACATAACAAAACTTGACATGTACAACAACGCTTTAACTGAAATACCTCCGCATTCGTTAAATAAGTACTCACGACTTAGAATATTGCATTTGAATTCAAACAACATTTCAAAGCTGAATGAAAGCTCGTTTTCGGGTCTGGAAAACTTGACGTTTCTCCGACTGGACGATAATTCCCTAGCGATGACCCCTGACACGTTTCCCGTGGGTGTCTTCAAGCCTTTGGTGTCCCTCACGGCCTTGAGGTTGAATAAAAACTTTAACTCGGCGGTAGGAGGGAACAATTTTAGTTACCCAGATTTAGCGCTATCTGACTTGAAAAACTTGAAGGCGCTTTATATGGACGGGCTAACGAATGCGTCGTTCGGAGTGGGATTCAGTAGGATGACGTCATTGGTCAACCTGACCGTAACTGGCTATCTGGATGGATACTGTAATATAATTTGTTTAAGCAACACGACATTCCAGTACCTGGGACACATCAAGGTCCTCAACCTCAGCAACTGCCACCTACACGGAAAGCACATTGACAAGGATGCCTTCACGCCTTTGGTGAGCCTGGAGATGCTGGACATCCACTACAACGAGGACATTGGAATCAAACACCTGCAGCATATCATGCACGGGCTGAGGAACAACACGAACCTGTGGTGGCTGGACGTTAGCACCATCGAGTGGCGCTACTCCACCGGAACTCAAGTCAATGCCAGTCACGTGACCAACCTCCCCAAGTCCTTGACCACTCTCAAGGTCGCGGGGAACAGCATTGAGAAGATAGACAACGACACGTTCGACCATCTCCCCCCAAACTTAACTCTTCTGGACATCGGAAAAAACCGAATCGTGTTCGGGTTTTCCTTGAATTTCTCCCAAAACTGACCAAACTCCAGACTTTACTGATCAACGGTGAAGATTTCCTCTACAACATCCCCACATCATACAAGAAAGAATTCATCGAACATTTTCATTCCCACCGCAAGAGGAGAAGCGTTGGGGATGACAACGCTCTAGTATTCCACCTCCCACCACAACTGTCCCGGATAGAAATGGTTAACGCTGAGTTGCAGTACCGTCTGTCACGGCTGACGATAGACAGCAACAACTCCCTGACAGACCTTGTGTTGGACAGAAACTTTTTGCCTGAGCTGCAAGGTCCGTTCATCGGCTTCAATCATTTGACCACCCTCAGTATCTATTCGAGCTATGTTAGTTCCCTGGAGTGGACGTTTTTCTCCAATTTCCCGCGTTTGGAGAATCTTAACCTCGGCACAAACCTACTTGGGGATTTTTTAAACACTCTTGACGATCCTGTTTTCGCTAATTTGACAAATCTGAAAAAGTTAGATCTTTCTATTAACAACATTCAAAATTTAAGTTATGGTTTATTTATCGGTCTCAACAATCTTACTATTCTAGATCTGTCAAACAATCGTCTTTCGGAATTTAATGTAAAAATCAGTGGGATGAAAAACTTGAGACTGTTAAATCTGAGTCACAATTCGATCTCGTCACTTCCTGATGACGTGATGGAAAGCATTGATTGGCTGATTGACCACCAGATACCTGTTGAGGTGGAGCTGAACAACTGCCCTATTCTTTGCACGTGTCAAAACTTGAAATTCCTAACCTGGATGGTCAAGTCTCCAGCATTTAAGTCGTTCAAGAACTATATCTGTGCTCACGACGACGTGTACGTACGCTTGACCAACGGCTACAACAAAACCGTGGAGCTGCTGAACAAAGAATGCGCATCCAACGAGAAGCTCTTCCTGTTTGTTGTTGCCGCCACGCTGCTCGTGCTGTTTGCTATCGTCGGTCTCATGATCTTCCGCTTCCGGTGGAGCCTGCGGTACCTGTACCACGCGGCGATGCTGAACTTCCATAGACGACACGAGACAAAAGGCAACCAATTTGACTATGACGTTTTTATCTCCTACGCCAACCCGGATGAACTTTTCGTCCTAGAGGTTGTCGAGCCGGGTAAGTCTTTAGGAGAAGATAATGTATCTTTTGGTAATATACATATTAGGGTGTTGAAGTTTCCGTGATAATAAGGTTGTCTATTTGCCGATTACTAATTTTATGGCTATTTCGGTTTAACCCAATTACCTTTGTGTTGATTGTGCTTTGTTTTAAAAAAAAAGTCGAGCTGGGTCATTAGTTACTTATGGTTTCCTTTTTATTTGGTCAGCATAAAAAAATGTTGGAAGTTTATACACGCAATTTTTTTTCTTTAAAATTAATAATCAAGAAATTAAATGACTTACTCTTTGAGTTAAGGTGAATATTACAGTAAAAATACTTTTTAAATCTACTTACTTGAAAGACTTCCTCAATACTTCCATTAATATTGAATTAGCATTATTTTTACACATTATACATGATTTATATTTAGCCAGGGCATTACCTGGCCGGATCAGTTGTTTAGTATTCCAAAAGATTAACAAAACAAAAAAAATAATAAACCTGGAACGATCTACCCTAAACTTTCTCAAATATTCTTATATAAAACAACAGGGGATGGCAACTCGGGATATAGACATGATTTTTAATCCATTTTTAATTACTTAAACTTTTTAAAATAGAACAGAATCTCGTAGAAAAAAAGAATTGCACACCAAGTGAACGCAAAACAAAATTGCACATATTGTCATATTTAATGTATCTGATTTATATGTTCATACTAATACTAACATTTTACCCTACACATCTAATTGTTTTTAAAAAACTATATTATTGCAGATTCGGTGATTTATATATAAACACTAGCCGTCCCGGCCAGGCCCTGCTCTGGCTTCTGTGAAAAACCTTTCTGTTAAAGACCATTACCTGTGTGTTTAGTAATCATCATAAACCCGGCATTGCCCACCCAAACCACAACCAACCAAAACAACAAAACGCAAACATAACGCTAACACAATTACAAATACAAACGAAAACAAAAACCTAACAACAAACCCAACCACAATCACAAACACCAATACAAACACAAAGAAAAAACAAACAAAAAAGCAAACGAAAACAAAAACCTAACAACAAACCCAACCACAACCACAAACACCAATACGAACACAAAGAAAAAAAAACGAAAAAGCAAACGAAAACAAACCAAATCCAAACGCAAAACCAACCACAAACACAAACCCAAAGAAAAAAACACAAACAAAAAAGCAAACGAAAACAAACCAAACCCAAACGCAAAACCAACCACAAACACAAATACAAACACAAACCCAAAGAAAAAAACACAAACGAAAACGAAAAAAGAAAGAACAAAAACGAACCAAATCAAAACGCAACCACTAACGCAAACCCAACCTAAACACAAAGAAAACACTAACGCGAACATAAACGCAAAGTGCTCACAGTCTAGCCCGGGGCAGAATCGCCTGTTTCAGCTTAATAATCGACTACAGTACTCCAACTTATTCATAGTCTTTTGCACTCACTTAAACGAACGTAGGTGCCAAACCAAACCAAATGAACAATTATAATACTCCAAGCTTATTCGTAAAATACCTACAACATTTGCACTTGATCAATCCCCGCTAATTATGTAATTATTTTTTTTCCCAACACCAAAACAAAGTAATAAAAAGTAAATTCTTTTCCATTAATGCAATGTTTTATAAAGGGAAGTAATTGTGTTTTCCTAATTTATCAAAGGGAAGTAAGTGCTAAAGGACTAAATATAAATAATTTTCAGACATAATTAGAATTTTTGTTATTTTTTAAAAATTATGTTTAATGAACATGTCGACAATTATTACTATCAGTTTGAAAAATGAAAATTATTTCCCAGCACTTTAAATAGTAATTTTTTAACTCATAAATTTAGACTATGAGCACGATAATAGTCTAACACTTAAATCCATCGAAGTATGCCAACGACAAACAAACTTATTTTTACATACAGAATTGAGCTATATATAAATATATATATATATATATATAAATATATATATATATATGTAACTAGGGGAAGTTACCAGAGAATAAGAACGCAGTACAGCGCTGTCAACTTTGACACGACTGATGTAATAACGCAGGTGTTGGCTGATAACGATCAGAAAGCCAAGGCGTAGTATCTTGGGAATCGATACGATAAGAACGCAATACGGTCTGTCAACTTTGATGTGACAGGATGCAGATGGCTTATTAAATCGGACTGTACGACAGAAGCGGCGTAATTAACATTCTGATGCAACGATTAGAATCGATTACGATTACGATTATGATAGAACCGAATACGATTACGAATACGAAGGGGATATATAGGAAGGCGACGGCTGAGCTCGCTCTCTCTCTCTCTCGATCAGTCAGTCAGTGAGGCAGTATCAAGTTGGTTATTGAACGGGTTAGCCGTATTGTGTTAAGAAGGACGATAGACATGTGCATTCAGTTATGTGAAGACTAGTGAGGACTGTTGGGGGTCAGTTGATTCAGACTATTATTGTGAAGCATTCCTTTTGATTCATTATATTATTGTGAAGCATTTCTTTGATTCATGTAATAAAAGGATCAATAGCGAACCTGCATCTTCGAGTATCTATACTGTGGTCGATGTTGTGTAGAATGAGTGGTTAGACTCGGTAACATTTGGCGTTGTCGAGCAGAACTCGTTAACATTTGGCACTACAGGCAAATAGTCTCGTTACATTTGGCGCTGCGAGCAGGGTGAATTCAACAAGACTTGCCGCTTGAGGCACCCATAGTCAACCTTGTTCATAACTGTGTTTCGTGTGTGTGTGAATTCGGACATTCAGGAACAGTGAAAATTGAGGAACGAGGAAAATTTTTCATACACACACGGTAAGAAAGAACTCTTTTTTTTTTACTCAAGGAATAAAATGTCTACTCTGGACGAGAAGCAGACCCATATTGTGGTCCTGCCCAGAGAGTCCCACATTAACAAATTTTACGGGGACGGTGATCCAGCTTTAACCAACAGGTTCAGTGAAGAGGTCAAAGCGGCCTGGGCCTCGAGACACATGTCACCAGAGGAAAGATTAAGACTGCTGATGGGCAGTATAGGAGAGACGGTTAGGGCAGAGGTCAAATGCCACGATAAAACCATCCAATCAGATCCAGATAAGGTGCTGGATCTAATTATGGAGACCTTTGGGGAGAGACGGTCGGGATCGCAACTGCTATCGGGGTTCGTAGGCTTAAAGCAGAGAATGGCGGAGAGTGTGATGGAGTATTCACACCGAATGAACAGGGCCTTTGATTCGGTAAAGGGCAAAACACCTGACATTGATGTACGCCTACTGAGGGACCATTTCATCGAGGGGCTAGCAACCCCGATCTTAAGGAGAGAGTTGAAAGAGGAGGTCCACAAAGACCCGCAGTTGACCTTCCTTCAGGTCAGGAACTTAGCGATCCGCAGGTCCGAGGAGGAGGACCAATCGAACTGTTCGGTGGACAAAGTCTCTGTGCCGGAACAGAAACAATTCCCACCCACAGGGACCGGCACGGTAGAAACCATGATGGCTCAACTGTTGGCCCACCTGGATAAGGTTGACCAACGATTGGAGAGGTTAGAAAGCAGGTCAACAGCTGAGAATCAGGAAAAGAACGGGACAAAACAGAGACAGGTTGGACGGCCGCGACCCGCCGGTCCATCGCTCCGGTGGACGGCTGACGGTCGACCAATTTGCTTGTCCTGTTCACAACCCGGACATATGGCACGGTACTGTCAGGGAAACGGTCGTCCTCTATAAGGCAGGGCCAGGCTACAGAGGGGCGAGGTTATGGCCCAAGAAACAAAATGATGGGAGTCTGTCCCGAAATGGTGATTACGATTGGGGACATCGCGGTGAAGGCAATTGTGGATACAGGCTCCCAGGTGACGACAATTACGGAAAATTTTTACACCAAATGGATGAAAGGAAAAGACCATAGGTTGAGGTCTGACACATGCATGCGCCTGACGGCAGCTAATGGACTAACCATTCCATACTGTGGTTATTTTCTGGCGGATGTCGTGGTGGCGGGACATAGGTTGAAGCAGGTTGGGGTGTTCGTTACGAAACACAACCTAGAGACAAATGTGTCAAATATACCTTGCCTGTTGGGCATGAATATTCTTGGCCAGTTGCCAGAATTTCTTACAAATATTGTCGGATCGACCACACCAGGTCGGGGATCCAAGTTGGCCAGGTTTGCCAAGACCAGAGGAAGGATATCAGTCCCGGCAAACACGGTCAAGGCAATCACATTACAAATTGGTGATAGAAGCGTGAATGGTGATGTGATGATAGAACCATGTGGCGCCGCACTGAGGGCAGGCGTCGTGTTACTGCGGACATACACATCAGCGGAGAAGGGACTAGTTCAAGGATTAGTGGCAAATGTTTTGGATGAGGAAATTTTTATACCGCCTAATACTCTGGTAGGAGTACCACAGAACGTCGAGGTACTAAGGTCGGCACAGTGCATCGAACTGAGCAATACCAGCAGTAATGAAGTAACAATTAGGTCGGTCAATGTGACGGCCGAGGTGAAGAAAGAGGATGGCCGATCATATACATTCCCGGAAACTGAGGACCCAAAACTAAATGAATTGCTGAATAAGTACAGGGATATATTTGCCTCGTACGAGGGTGATTTGGGTTACACGGAAGTAATAAAACACCAGATACCCTTACTACAAGACAAGCCGGTGGCGCAACCTTATCGAAGATTACCACCAAGTCACTACTCGGCGGTGAAAGCACACCTGAACGATCTACTAAAAAAGGGAATTATTACAACCAGCACTAGCCGGTATGCGGCACCGATAGTAGTGGTAAAAAAGAAGTCGGGGGAGATAAGACTGTGTTGTGATTACCGGAAATTGAACAATATCACAAGAAGGGATGCATTCCCCTTGCCTCGTATTGATGAATGTCTTGATGCGTTGGGGGGAGCAAGATTTTTTTCTACCTTGGATTTGGCTAGCGGCTACCACCAAGTGGCCATGCACCCCAACGATCAACATAAGACTGCATTTATTTCTCCACTGGGACTGTACGAGTGGACCCGTATGCCGTTTGGTCTAACTAATGCGCCTGCTACATTCCAGCGAGTAATGCAGAGTGCTATGAGTGACTTTCTATTTCAAATAATGTTGGTGTACTTGGATGATATACTGGTTTACTCAAAAACTTGGGAGGACCATCTAAAAAGATTAGAACAAGTGTTTCTCCGTCTTAGGGAGATAGGAGTAAAGCTGAACCCAGACAAATGCGGCTTCGGTCTGAAATCGGTACATTTTTTGGGTTATGTGATTTCGTCGGATGGCATCGCCACTGACCCAGATAAAATTGCAGCTGTTAAAGAATGGAAACAGCCAACAACTACAGTAGAGGTCAGATCATTCTTGGGCTTTGCTTCCTATTATAGAAAATTTGTACCTGGTTTTGCAAAAATTGCCGCACCGTTGCATGACTTGGTAAACAAAATGACAAAGAAACACAGTAAGGAGAAAAAGAAAGGTAAAACACAACTGATAGGTGAATTATGGACTGATGAATGCCTGAACTCGTTTAAGCTCTTGAAAAAGGCTTTGACAGAGACGCCGATATTAGGATACGCGGACTTTGACAAACCATTTCGGCTAGAAATTGACGCCAGCTCTAAAGGTCTGGGAGCTGTGCTATCACAACAACAAAAGCAAGGTTTCAGGGTTATTGCGTATGCCAGTCGAGCTCTGAAGGAATCAGAGAAGAACATGACAAATTACAGCGCCATGAAACTAGAACTTTTGACATTAAAATGGGCTGTGACTGAAAAATTCAGGGACTATCTATTAGGTGCTAAATGTGTGGTATACACTGACAATAACCCCTTGAGTCACCTAAAGACAGCAAAGTTGGGATCCATCGAACAGCGATGGGCAGCAGAATTGGCACTCTTTGACCTGGAGATAAAATATCGCCCGGGGCGGTCCAATGGCAATGCGGACGCTTTATCAAGGAATCCGTACGAGAGACCGGGCGATGAGGAAGAAACGCTGACAGGAATATGTGAGGTCAGAGCGTCAACAGATATCCCTCACGGGGTGCAAGTGATGCAAAACGGGCAGACCGGGGTGGAGCACATATCCACGGAGCCCGGACATATGGACATTAGTGATTTTAATTGCCTTAATCACAAAGAGATAAGAGATGCCCAGAGAACGGATAGTGGCTTACAGCCGCTGTTGAAACACGTCCAGGAACAAAAATTCCCAGGAAGAAGGGAAAGAGAACAATTTGGTCGAGAAACAAAGAAAATACTGAGTCAGTGGGACCGTCTCAGTATAAAGGATGGTGTTCTCATGCGGAGAATTCATGACCAAATAGATGGGACAATACACCAGGTGGTGGTGCCTGGACAGTTACGAGAAGAAGTGCTAAGGTTGGCACATGACAGGGCAGGACACCAGGGTCAGGACAGGACGCACAAAATATTACGACGGAGGTGTTACTGGCCCAATATGGAGATGGAGGTCAAACGCCATTGTGAGGCTTGTGTGAGGTGTCAGCATGCGAAAATGCCAGTTGTCAAAATGAGACAGCCATCAGGACACCTACTAGCGACAAAACCACTAGAGATTGTGGCTATGGACTTTACGTCGTTGGAGCAATCATCGGATGGGACGGAACATGTGTTGGTAATGACTGATGTATTCACCAAATGGACTGTGGCGGTGCCCACACGAGATCAGACTGCCAAAACAGTGGCAAAGGTCCTAATAGAACATTGGTTCATCAAATATGGCATACCAAGACAATTACACTCTGACCAAGGAAGGGCCTTTGAGTCAGAAGTAATTAACCAACTGTGCAGCCACTACGGGATCAACAAATCTAGAACAACCACATTTAATCCGAAAGGAAACGGACAGTGCGAGCGGTTCAACCGCAGCATGCATGATTTGCTGCGTACTCTAGAACCTGAACAGAAAAAACGTTGGCCTGATTTTCTCCCAGAGTTGGTATATCTATACAACTGCACCCCCCATGCCACAACCGGCTTTTCGCCACACATGTTGCTGTTCGGACGGGAGGCTCGACTCCCTCTTGACTTGTTCCTAGGAAAAAAGGAGAGTATGACTGGCTCATACACTGCACTGGAATATGTGAATGAACATATGAGACGAATTAGAGAAATGTACAGGGTAGTACAGGAAAGACTAGAACATGAAGCACGGCGAAGGGAACCGCCGGTACAGACAAAGGACCCGCCACTCAAACTGAACGACAGGGTATTACTGCGTAGCCACCCGTTAGGCAGAAACAAAATCCACGACCTCTGGGGACAGGAGATATGGCAAGTCGTGGAGATGCCTAAAGTAGCAGGTGGCCCCTTTAAGATAAGACCCATCGATCACGCCAAACCGGATCGGTGGGCGAATATTGCTCAATTAAAGAAATATTGTCATAGTCAAGAAGAGCAGTTACACACAAGGAAACCTAAGACAATTAGGGAACCGGAAACTATAACGGAAATTCACATACCCATCCCGGAACCATGTCACCATCAACAGCGCAACAGCGATACACAAGGGGAGGATACCGGCAACAAGGAGGATCCCGGTCCTCCCAGAAGCAGAGACACAGTAGAACAGCAGATAAGTGGTCCGCGGAGAAGTTTGAGAAACAGAAAGAATACGAAATTTTTTGTCAGCAACCATCAATTCTTTCATGGTCGCGCTGGTATGAGAACAGACTGTTCAAAAAAGTCATAAAAGTGAACTGGTGAAGGCACCAAACGAAAAAGGGTGGATGTGAATTCTAGAACTGTTTTGTGTCTGAGGAAGATGATGTAGACACATTTGATATGTGAAATAGGGATAACTGTCAATCTTATACGAATGTGACGACATTGACAGTGAGTGGAACAATACATTTTTTTTTACGGTGGTGCGATTGACTTTGAAGGACTGCACCTGCCAAGCGTTGTTTGTGGTTGATAACACACAAAAAAAGGCAGGGGTGGATGTAACTAGGGGAAGTTACCAGAGAATAAGAACGCAGTACAGCGCTGTCAACTTTGACACGACTGATGTAATAACGCAGGTGTTGGCTGATAACGATCAGAAAGCCAAGGCGTAGTATCTTGGGAAGCGATACGATAAGAACGCAATACGGTCTGTCAACTTTGATGTGACAGGATGCAGATGGCTTATTAAATCGGACTGTACGACAGAAGCGGCGTAATTAACATTCTGATGCAACGATTAGAATCGATTACGATTACGATTATGATAGAACCGAATACGATTACGAATACGAAGGGGATATATAGGAAGGCGACGGCTGAGCTCGCTCTCTCTCTCTCTCGATCAGTCAGTCAGTGAGGCAGTATCAAGTTGGTTATTGAACGGGTTAGCCGTATTGTGTTAAGAAGGACGATAGACATGTGCATTCAGTTATGTGAAGACTAGTGAGGACTGTTGGGGGTCAGTTGATTCAGACTATTATTGTGAAGCATTCCTTTTGATTCATTATATTATTGTGAAGCATTTCTTTGATTCATGTAATAAAAGGATCAATAGCGAACCTGCATCTTCGAGTATCTATACTGTGGTCGATGTTGTGTAGAATGAGTGGTTAGACTCGGTAACATTTGGCGTTGTCGAGCAGAACTCGTTAACATTTGGCACTACAGGCAAATAGTCTCGTTACATATATATATATATATATATATATATATATATATATATATATATATATATATATATATATATATATATATATATATATATACAGCTAACACCACGGTCAGCAAAGCATCTCATCCCATACCACTCCACCTCTACACCATACCACTCCACCTCTACACCATACCACTCCCGTCCATCCGTTCGTCAATTTAAAAAATAAGTTAAAAAGAATTTGTCTATTTAAAAGAACGATTTAAATCAGTTATAAAGTTAATAAAATGTGAAAACATAATGAATTAATTCAGGCTATAATGACTATCTATTTCGTTACATTTTAGGGAATGAATAAATTGTATAATTATAGTAAATGTCGCACACAAAAATATGTCGAAATTCCAAAGATAAATAACTTCCACAGAGCTAGTCAAAAGAGGGGTCAAAGTTCACATCCACGGGCGCAACTTTGTGGCGGGAAACTTTATCGCCTCCAACATCGTGAGCGCCGTCAGCATGTGCCGTAGGACCTTGGTCATCCTGACCGGGAACTTCTGCAAGGGTCACTGGTGTAAATACGAGGTCCAGGTAGGTGGAATTATTATTGTGCTTGCAAGTGCTTTTAAAAATATCTAAACAGTAATTAAAGTTCTAATAGAGAACTAAACGATTAAAACCTTTTCTTTAGAAGCAAATAATAACGTTTAGTTTTTGTTTGCCAGTAAAAAACAATCTATTCTTTACAAAATGCGTTATTTTTAAAAATAAAATGAACTGTTGGATTTAATTTAGGCGTTTAAAAAAAAACAACTGAAATCCGTATCAGATTCAAGACAAGCCTGGCACATTGTTCAGCTCTAAGGGGTGACACCACATGAAAAATGTTTTTCTTTATTATGCGAGTTAATGATAATGTAACAGATTTAATTGTTCACAGTATTTGTACTCTAAACCAAAAAATGTATAAAATCACATTTTGTAGCTCTAGCTGCCCCGAAAGCCATGAAATGTTTAAATTGAACACATTTTCAAAACTCTCTATCTTTGCTCGCTCAATATTCAAAACAAAATCTCAGTTAAGATATTCACTTAGCCATTTATTTTCTAGCTTTTAAAAGGAAATTTTAAATAAGAAAATATACAACAACAAAAAATAAGTAGACGGTTTTACATAAACTTTAATATTTTCTAAGTATTGCAGTAAAATGAAAACACAAAACTTGAAAAGTAGTGTAATGCTTAAAACTTATGCCAAGTTTCACTTTTGTGTGACACTAGGTTAATGGGACCAGTGGCGTATTATACCCCCCCCCATAGACCCCTCGGTATATATATATATATATATATATATATATATATATATATATATATATATATATATATATATATATATATATATATATATATATGAAGGGGGGTTGCAAATCGAAAGGTCGTCCCCGGGTAAAAATTTGAACCCCCCCCCCCCCCCCCCCCCCATGAGACGATCCTGGCTACGCTACTGAATGGGACGACGTGGTCACATAGTAAAAAGATAAAAGTGCAAATTGGTTTATTCTTTTATCTTAGTTTAAGGCGTACTAACCCAGTTTTTTATTAGTATTGCAATCCTAATAAACAGTGTATTTCTCAATAAAAAATTTGTAGGCCGATAATTTTAAAATTATACATGAAAGCGAAATAAAAGTTTAACAAAAAAGTTTAACCGCGTGTTTTGTTTTATCTTGTAACAATTTAACCACCTAGCCCACATCATTAGTTGATAACAGATCGCGAAAAGGTTAGTTATCTGTACCTTAGTACGATTGGTCAGTAGAATTAATGAATCATTTTCCTTTAGTAATCATTTAAACATTTAAGTAAGCCTATATATAGCGGCATTGCCTTGACCGTGGTGGTTGCCTTGACCGTAGTATGACCTTGACCTTTCTGTTTCAGATGGCTAACATGGAGTCGGTCCACGACGGACGTCCGGTGCTGATTTTCCTGGTCAAAGAGAACATGGCGGCCAAGAACCTGGGTGAGCTCATGTCCTTCCTCCGCTGCAACACTTACGTCCCCTACCCGCAGGGGGAGCAACTCTCGGAGCGGGAGATGAAGGCCATGTGGGACAAACTGGCACAGGACCTACGCTAGCTGTCGGACCTCAGCGAGGACATTTATATCTATATTGTCTCATGGAACTGATACGCTGGCTGATAGTTTGGAGCATTCAGGTCTAGATCGTCTCATGGAGGACATTCAGGTCTAGATCGTCTCATGGAGGACATTCAGGTCTAGATCGTCTCATGGAGCTAATACGCTGGCTCATAGTTTGGAGGACATTCATGATGTCCTATTGCTGGCCTTCCAGGATCCGTTACACCACCGTACTTGAATGGCAAATACCTTTGACCTCTAGCTGTAATTTTTTCGTGTGCCGACAGCCATTCTTGCAAGGTTCACACAACAATGTAACTGGATATCATTTATAGCCTCGGGCATATTGCTTCATCAACAGTATAAACGGGTCCTTCAGAGAAAAAATATCGGATTACTAATCAGGTGTATCGTTTTACCACATGCGATACCCATTAAACCAGTGATAACAAAAACAATTAAACTGTTTGGAGTTAAAATCAAAATTGATGTTGTCAAGGAAAATAAAGTTTTTTTCTAAGCTTTGACAACCTTTTGACAGCCGCTTGACCGTTGTGTGATTTCTTATTACGGCATGGTGTCTTGTATTAATCAGGAAAAGGAATTTTTCAATATAGAAAATTCTTTTTCCCCTTAAGAAAACATATTGTAATAAATGCTGTAACTGTATATGTATTTTTTTCTTACTTATTGGTTGCAAATTATTATTTTTATTATTGTTGGTTATAAATCATTTTATTTTTTAATTTAAAAAAGAACGAGAGCCCATTAGTTTTATTGCTTCTTAAAAACATTTCTATATATCTTCCATCAATGAGAGATATGATTTTTTTAAATATATATTTAGAATCAGTCGGTACACATCTTCCTAAGATCCACTCTTTGATGCTTTTCTCTAAACGTGCAGTTTTTCCGTGAGAGTCAAACGGTATGCTTTCTACAAATCTTTTTCATAAACAAAAACAAAAGAACGATTTATCGGAAAAAAAGGTAATCGTAACTTGTTCCTGGAGCTATCACTACCCCATTTGTTTGCAACATCAATTTTCGTTATATCAATGGATACATGTTTTATTTTTGTATTGTGGGAGGAGATTGATTCACAAAATGGCTTTCTGTGTTATTTAACCCATGCTACTTAGATCGGCCACATGAGGTAGACATATTAGAATTGTAAGCTATAACATTAAAAATAATTTCCCCGCATCATCACTATTATAGTTTAACTTATCAACCTTAATGGTTTTTAAACTACTTAATAACTAGTTGTTTGCACCCGTTGAGGAAAAGTTGCAACGGGGCCTATTCTGCTAATTTTCTTTTATAACATTTTGACCCTTCTATTTTGAAATATGGCCTGCAGATATGTAAACCATAGCTCTATTCGGGTCTTTATCTGAATCTTAAATTCCAAACTAACTCAGTATTTGAAGAAATGACAAATTTTGACAAAGCTGAAGGTCAAGAACTTGTACACTAACTTCGGTGAGTATGTAAATCTGAAGACAAAATCGTAAGAATATGAGAATTTGTTAAACTGGACACACTATCCTCCAAAATATGAGAGTTAGGAGACACCATCTGCCAGAGCAAAAGAATCACACCATTATTCGGGTAAGTTAAAAAAAAAACCACACCTTTATAATGCGGGAGGATGTTTTTTGTTACACTGTGTAGTATATCACACTGGCATATTTATATCAAAGATTATTATAATAAAAGGAATATGTAGAAAATAATAAATATGTATTCAGTTAATAAGAAACAACGAAGCCTCGCTTCGATATTTTAAATAAAAAAGAGTACCCAAAATGCAACAGTTATAAAAATGTTTACTAATAATATAATCAAATTAAGTACCGGTAGACCAAGTTTATCGTAACTTCGCTTAGGACAAATAGTTACTCATTTGAACAAAAACTAACCAAATGTACGCTTTAAAAAATTACAATTTTACATAGCATATATTTGTCTTGAATTAACAATAGCGGAAGTAATCTTTTTTTGCCGTTCAATAAAAATATTCACATTTGGTTTGGAAAATACTAGCTGGCAAGTAAAAACACGAGAAGATGTTGACATACATACTAGCCCTATTGGAAACGTCATATCATTGTTTTATAATGGGCTTTATCTGTAGGTACTTGGCGTGACATTGCATCTGTGTGTGGTTGACGGTGTGAGGTGTGTAGGGGATCTGCTAGGTTAGTAACATATTTTATTGTTAAGGGCATGGAATTACACCCCTCCCTATGCACTAGTCTATAAGCTGACGCTGTTCTAGAAGGTTTAACTTTATTTTTATCAAGGCGGAAGTGTGTCGTTCTTGCGGATTAGCAACAAGCCAAATCCTAGATTTCAATGACGATACTTTAACCCCAGGAATTTCCTTATCTTCAACTTGGCTCTTAAACAAAAATACCCGAGGCTCTCATATAAGAAAATCCGTGTATGGCTAATAGACACGAGCGTACCATGTCAAAAGTTTTTAAAATTTTGTTTGTGTGGTCTGCGTGCGGGTTCCCTAGGCTTGTAAACTTATGCTGAACTGGATTAGGTAGCACGTACTTCAACGTAGTTTTACATCAACGTAAGATGGAGGTTATTTCATTACTTGAAAGCAAATGTAGTCAATGGAGCATCATTTTTTAAACCAACGGTTGAACAACAATAACAGCAACGGAATTGTGTTTCGTGAATGCCTAAAACGTGTGCTACTTTCTGACCTAAGTATAAAATGTCGCTTTGTCTGAGCTAGGTAAATAAAGACTGACTCTGTACAAGACCATATATGTCAGACGCTTATTTTAACATCAGCTAATAATTAAAGTGCTGTCTAAAATTTGTCTCACTCTCTCCATAACTTTACACATAATTTAAACAAAACCATACAATTGTTTTCACTAAAACTTCTAGCTCCCAGTTATTAGACCAATCGCAGTCATGATAACAAAATTCACTATCTCGTGTTTGCTCCTGGTTTTTTTGACCAATGAAGCGGGAGCATACACTTCACGTCCACCGGACATGACGTCTTCAGTTACTGTTAACGGAAAGTCTGATTCTAAAGATTCCTGGTTAAATGAGAAGTCAACCAAAACAAAAAAAAACAATGTACATCGTATGGCAATCCCATCTAATAACTATGTATCGGTTAACGATGTCATAAAACAAGACGCCGTCCTGACAAAAAAGAAAAGTAATTCCTCACCCAGTCACAAACTAACAATGGACTTAGGTGTCAATAACCAAGTGACCTCTGACCTCAATAACAGCAACAAAAGAGAATCTCTTCTCGAGTTGTCAAAAACACAATCATGCAATCCCAGAAGGAATTCTACCTACTGTATATATTCGGGATGTAGGTGCTACAACGAAACAAATTGCTGTGATTGCAGCGGCCTTCGACTAACATCCGTCCCTCAAAACCTACCGCCTAACATAACAAAACTTGACCTGTACAACAACGCTTTAACTGAAATACCTCCTCATTCGTTAAAAAATTACTCACGACTTAGAATATTGCATTTGAATTCAAACAACATTTCAAAGCTGAATGAAAGCTCGTTTTCGGGTCTGGAAAACTTGACGTTTCTCCGACTGGACGATAATTCCCTAGCGATGACCCCTGACACGTTTCCCGTGGGTGTCTTCAAGCCTTTGGTGTCCCTCACGGCCTTGAGGTTGAATAAAAACTTTAACTCGGCGGTAGGAGGGAACAATTTTAGTTACCCAGATTTAGCGCTATCTGACTTGAAAAACTTGAAAGCGCTTTATATAGATGGGCTGACGAATGCGTCGTTTGGAGTGGGATTCAGTAGGATGACGTCACTGGTCAACTTTACCGTAACTGGCTATCTGGATGGATACTGTAATATAATTTGTTTAAGCAACACGACATTTCAGTACCTGGGACACATCAAGGTCCTCAACCTCAGCAACTGCCACCTACGTGGGGGGCACATTGACAAGGATGCCTTTACGCCTTTGGTGAGCCTGGAGATGTTGGACATCCACTACAACGAGGACATTGGAATCAAACACCTGCAGCATATCATGCACGGGCTGAGGAACAACACGAACCTGTGGTGGCTGGACGTTAGCACCATCGAGTGGCGCTACTCCACCGGAACTCAAGTCAATGCCAGTCACGTGGTCAACCTCCCCAAGTCTTTGACCACTCTCAAGGTCGCGGGGAACAGCATTGAGAAGATAGACAACGATACGTTCGACCATCTCCCCCCAAACTTAACTCTTCTGGACATCGGAAAAAACCGAATCGTGTTCGGGGTTTTCCTTGAATTTCTCCCAAAACTGACCAATCTTCAGACTTTACTGATCAACGGCGAAGACTACCTCTACGATATTCCAACATCCTACAATAAAGAATCCATCAAACATTTTCATTCCCTCCTCAAGAGGAGAAGCGTTGGAGATGACAACGCTCTAGTATTCCACCTCCCACCACAACTGTCCCGGATAGAAATGGTTAACGCTGAGTTGCAGTACCGTCTGTCACGGCTGACGATAGTCAGCAACAACTCCCTGACAGACCTTGTGTTGGACAGAAACTTTTTGCCTGAGCTGCAAGGTCCGTTCATCGGCTTCAATCATTTGACCACCCTCAGTATCTATTCGAGCTATGTTAGTTCCCTGGAGTGGACGTTTTTCTCCAATTTCCCGCGTTTGGAGAATCTTAACCTCGGCACAAACCTACTTGGGGATTTTTTAAACACTCTTGACGATCCTGTTTTCGCTAATTTGACAAATCTAAAAAAGTTAGATCTTTCTATTAACAACATTCAAAATTTAAGTTATGGTTTATTTATCGGTCTCAACAATCTTACTATTCTAGATCTGTCAAACAATCGTCTTTCGGAATTTAATGTAAATATCAGTGGGATGAAAAACTTGAGACTGTTAAATCTGAGTCACAATTCGATCTCGTCACTTCCTGATGACGTGATGGAAAGCATTGATTGGCTGATTGACCACCAGATACCGGTTGAGGTGGAGCTTAACAACTGCCCTATTCTTTGCACGTGTCAAAACTTGAAATTCCTAACCTGGATGGTCAAGTCTCCAGCATTTAAGTCGTTCAAGAGTTATATCTGTGCTCACGACGACGTGTACGTACGCTTGACCAACGGCTACAACAAAACCGTGGAGCTGCTGAACAAAGAATGCGCATCCAACGAGAAGCTCTTCCTGTTTGTTGTTGCCGCCACGCTGCTCGTGCTGTTTGCTCTCGTCGGTCTCATGATCTTCCGCTTCAGGTGGAGCCTGCGGTACCTGTACCACGCGGCGATGCTGAACTTCCATAGACGACACGAGACAAAAGGCAACAAATTTGACTATGACGTTTTTATCTCCTACGCCAACCCGGATGAACTTTTCGTCCTTGAGGTTGTCGAGCCTGGTAAGTCTTAAGGAGAAGATAATGTATCTTTTGGTAATATACATATTAGGGTGTTGAAGTTTCCGTGATAATAAGGTTGTCTATTTGCCGATTACTAATTTTATGGCTATTTCGGTTTAACCCAATTACCTTTGTGTTGGTTGTTCTTTGATTTAAAAAAAAAAGTCGAGCTGGGTCATTAGTTACTTATGGTTTCCTTTTTATTTGGTCAGCATAAAAAAATGTTGGAAGTTTATACACGCAATTTTTTTTCTTTAAAATTAATAATCAAGAAATTAAATGACTTACTCTTTGAGTTAAGGTGAATATTACAGTAAAAATACATTTTAAATCTACTTACTTGAAAGACGTCCCCAATACTTCCATTAATATTGAATTAGCATTATTTTTACACATTATACATGATTTATATTTAGCCAGGGCATTACCTGGCCGGATCAGTTGTTTAGTATTCCAAAAGATTAACAAAAAAAAAAAAAAAAAACCTGGAATGATCTACCCTAAACTTTCTCAAATATTCTTATATAAAACAACAGGGGATGGCAACTCGGGATATAGACATGATTTTTAATCCATTTTTAATTACTTAAACTTTTTAAAATAGAACAGAATCTCGTAAAAAAAAGAACTGCACACCAAGTGAACGCAAAACAAAATTGCACATATTGTCATATTTAATGTATCTGATTTATAATTTCATACTAATACTAACAGTTTACCCTACACATCTAATTGTTTTTAAAAAACTATATTATTGCAGATTCGGTGATTTATATATAAACACTAGCCGTCCCGGCCAGGCCCTGCTCTGGCTTCTGTGAAAAACCTTTCTGTTAAAGATTATTACCTGTGTGTTTAGTAATCATCATAAACCCGGCATTGCCCACCCAAACCACAACCAACCAAAACCTAAACAACAAAACGCAAACATAACGCTAACACAATTACAAATACAAACGAAAACAAAAACCTAACAACAAACCCAACCACAATCACAAACACCAATACAAACACAAAGAAAAAACAAACAAAAAAGCAAACGAAAACAAAAACCTTACAACAAACCCAACCACAACCACAAACACCAATACGAACACAAAGAAAAAACAAACAAAAAAGCAAACGAAAACAAACCAAATCCAAACGCAAAACCAACCACAAACACAAATACAAACACAAACCCAAAGAAAAAAACACAAACGAAAACGAAAAAAGAAAGAACAAAAACGAACCAAATCAAAACGCAACCACTAACGCAAAACCAACCTAAACACAAAGAAAACACTAACGCGAACATAAACGCAAAGTGCTCACAGTCTAGCCCGGGGCAGAATCGCCTGTTTCAGCTTAATAATCGACTACAGTATTCCAACTTATTCATAGTCTTTTGCACTCACTTAAACGAACGTAGGTGCCAAACCAAACCAAATGAACAATTATAATACTCCAAGCGTATTCGTAAAATACCTACAACATTTGCACCTGATCAATCCCCGCTAATTATGTAAATATTTTTTTTCCCAACACCAAAACAAAGTAATAAAAAGTAAATTCTTTTCCACTAATGCAATGTTTAATAAAGGGAAGTAATTGTGTTTTCCTAATTTATCAAAGGGAAGTAAGTGCTAAAGGACTAAATATAAATAATTTTCAGACATAATTAGAATTTTTGTTATTTTTTTAAAATTGTGTTCAATGAACATGCCGACAATTATTACTATCAGTTTGAAAAATGAAAATTATTTCCCAACACTTTAAATAATAATTTTTTAACTCATAAATTTAGACTATGAGCAGGATAATAGTCTAACACTTAAATCCATCAAAGTATGTCAACGACAAACAAACTTATTTCTACATACAGAATTGAGCTTTATTTATTATATATATATATATATATATATATATATATATATATATATATATATATATATATATATATATATATATATATATACAGCTAACACCACGGTCACCAAAGCATCTCATCCCATACCACTCCACCTCTACACCATACCACTCCACCTCTACACCATACCACTCCCGTCCATCCGTTCGTCAATTTAAAAAATAAGTTAAAAAGAATTTGTCTATTTAAAAGAACGATTTAAATCAGTTATAAAGTTAATAAAATGTGAAAACATAATGAATTAATTCAGGCTATAATGACTATCTATTTCGTTACACTTTAGGGAATGAATAAATTTTAAAATTATAGTAAATGTCGCACACAAAAATATGGCGAAATTCCAAAGATAAATAACTTCCACAGAGCTAGTCAAAAGAGGGGTCAAAGTTCACATCCACGGGCGCAACTTTGTGGCGGGAAACTTTATCGCCTCCAACATCGTGAGCGCCGTCAGCATGTGCCGTAGGACCTTGGTCATCCTGACCGGGAACTTCTGCAAGAGTCACTGGTGTAAATACGAGGTCCAGGTAGGTGGAATTATTATTGTGCTTTCAAGTGCTTTTAAAAAATATCCTAACAGTAATTCCAGTTCTAATCTAGAACTAAACGATTAAAACCTTTTCTTTATAAGCAAAAAATAACGTTTAGTTTTGGTTTTGCCAGTAAAAAACAATCTATTCTTAACTAAATGCGATATTTTTAAAAATAAAATGAACTGTTGGATTTAATTTAGGCGTTAATTTAAAAACAACTGAAATCTGTGTCTGATTTAAGACAAGCCTGGCACATTGTCTAGCTCTAAGGGGTGACACCACACGAAAAATGTTTTTCTTTATTATGCGAGATAATGATAATGTAACAGATTTATTTGTTAACAGTATTTATACTCAGATAAAATATAGGCCGTAGTACCTTGTCCACTTCTTGCATTAAACATGCACCCAATCCATAATTTGAAGCATCCGTTACCAGTGTTAGTGTCTTCTCAAAGTTAGGGGCAGTAAGCGTTACTTCATGTTCAAAGTACTGCTTTATTAGCTGTAAAGCATCCTGACATTCTTTAGACCAATTTATTGTTCTACTGCTGTCCTTGGTAATTAGCTGTCTTAGAGGTAGAGTTATATCTGAGTACTTGGGTATGAATTTGCTGTAGAAATTAAATAGACCCAATACACCTTTGACTTCTTTCTTGGTTTTAGGTATTTCTAAGTTGAGAATTTTATTTTTATTTCCGTCAGTAGGTCTAATTTGATTTTTGCCTACTTTGAATCCCAAAAAATCCATTTCTTCATTTGCAAATTTTAACTTTTCAGGTGCAATAGTCGCGCCATGCTCCCTTAATTTTGTTAGTACCTCTCTAACTGACTGCATATGTGTCTTGATATCCTTAGAATGAATACATATGTCATCAACAAAATGTACTACATTCTTTATATCTGCCAGCATTATTCTCATAAATCTGGAGAATGTTGCTGTTGAATTTACTAGGCCAAAAGGCATAACATTCCACTCAAATAATCCTTCATCAGTTGTAAACGCTGTGTAGTGTTTGGATTCCTCATCCATACCTATTTGCCAAAAACCTCGGTTTAAGTCCAGATGAGTGAAAATTGTTGAGTTCCCTATCTCTTCCAATAGTTCATTAGTATCTCTCAGTGGTTCTGCGTCTATTTTCGTGATTTTATTCAAATCTCTATAGTCACAGCAAATTCTTACTTTTCCATTCTTCTTTTTTACTATCACCATTGGTGAAGCTACAGATGAATTTGAGCGTTGTATTTTGTTAGTTTCGATCAAATGATTTAATTCTTTCTTCACTGCTTCTCTGTATGCATAAGGTACTGCATATTGTTTCTTTTTTAAATTAGCATCCTTGTTTAATTCTATGACATGAGTAATCGTTCTTGTGTAGCCAGTATCTTCAGTAATGACATCTTTGAATTCGTTCAATAACTGCTGTAGTTCTTTTCTGTACTTCAGCGGAGTAATTTGCTGGATTTCTTCTTCTGTTTGAATTATGTTCGCTAAGGTAGGTTGTTCCTCTATAATTACTACGCTAGATTGTTCTTCTATTTGACGTTTTGGCAGTTCTTCATCACGACCAACTTCCTCATTTATGTCAGTGTCATGTGTATTAATGTCCTCCATCACCTGAGTTATCTGCTCAGGCATGTTATCGTATTTCCTCAGTAGATCAACATGTACTATCTTTATTGTGCCTTTGATGTCCACAGCATAATCTACTTCGTTCACTTTCTTTTTAATCACAAATGGTCCCTGCCATAATTTGACCCCTTTCCAGGTAGGTAGCCAAACATAGACATTGTCTGTCTCCTTCAATTGCCTGAGGTATCTATTTTTGTTTTTCAATTTTCTCTGTCTACTTGCCTCTCCCTCCGCATTTTGTTGAGCAGATTGTAATCCATATACCATTTTGCTTTTCTTTTCAGTAATGAACTCAAAAGCATCTTGTTCAGTGATTTGAGTGCCAAGTAATCTATCATTTAGCAACGAAAGCGGCCCTCTTGGATTTGATCCAAACATTAATTCAAATGGCGAGTACCCCGTCGCGTCATGCACTGTTCCTCTATAGGCGAACAGTATCGCCGGAATATACTCATTCCACTCCTTAGGATGATCTTCTGTAGCTTTTGCTAGCATTACCTTGAGTGTTTTATTCCACCGTTCACACATACCGTTTGCTTGCGGTCTGTAGATGGTCGAGTGTACCTGAGTGATCTTCAGCAGCTTTGTTAATGCATTAGTCACATTAGAGGTAAATTGTTTGCCGTTGTCTGACAGCAGAGTTTCAGGAAAACCATATCTTGAAAAAATGTCTAATAATGCAGAACATATAGTTTCGGATTTTATATCCCTTAGGGGTATAGCTTCTGGCCATCTGGACGCCATGTCTATTAAAGTTAGAATAAATCTGTGACCTTTTTTTGATGCAATTGGTAGAGGTCCTACTATGTCTATAGCCACTTTCTCAAACACCCTTCCTATTTTATCAGTTGGCTGTATAGGAGCAATATGTTTGCTGTGTAGATGATTTTTAGTTATACATTGCTTGCATTTACCAATGTATCTTTTCACATCCTGATGGATTCCCGGCCAGAACGAGTTGTCAAGGATTCTATTTATAGTTTTCCTGACTCCCATGTGCCCAGCCAAAGGACTATCATGTGCTGTCTCCAAGACTAGACCTTTCAGTGTCTCTGGAATGACTATTTGTGTCCTTTTAATGCTGTTATTCTGAAATATTCTAACCAGTATATCATTTTTTATTTCATAGCAGTGGCCTCTGTACTTTCCTTGTCGTTTATTGATGTTATTCATCAGTTTTTTTGTGACTTCATCCTCTTTTTGTAGCCTTGCCATGTGAATGTAGGATGTTACTACGACACTTTGTTTCTTGACTGTGATTGTACTTATACCACTTGTGACATCATAAGTAACAGTAATACAATGTAGCAACATCACTTTATTGCCTCCACTTCTGACACCATATGTAACAACATGAATTCTTTGTTGTTATTGTGGGTTCTTCAATATACTCACACGAGCAACAGTAGTTGTGAAACAATAACTTTATTTACACTTTGTACAGAGAATTAATAGATCCATAGTAAATCCATGGTCACAAGTGGTATAAGTACAATCACAGTCAAGAAACAAAGTGTCGTAGTAACATCCTACATTCACAGCCACAGTCCTCAGGTTCAAGTTCTAGCACACAACACCCGTTCACCTTTTTGCTCTCCCTTTTATTCACTACTTTCTCTCCCCTTACGTACATGAGCGATCTCACCCAAAAACATGGAAAAACACATGACGATCGCTCAAACAGTCCTTCCGCTAGCCAGGTACTCTTCATTCATGCAACTTCATGTAAAACACAATAATATAAACATATCTAATTATACAGTCTGTGACAGTATACAATCACATTTTGTAGCTCTAGCTGCCACGAAAGCCATGAAATGTTTAAATTGAAAACATTTTTTTAAAACTATGTATCTTTGTTCGCTCAATATTCAAAACAAAATCGCATTTACGATATTCACTTTGATATTTATTTTTTAACTTTTTTATGTATTTTTATATAAGAAAATATACCTAAAAAATAAGTAGACGGTTTTACATAAACTTTAATATTTTCTAAGTATTGCAGTAAAATGAAAACACAAAACTTGAAAAGTAGTGTAATGCTTAAAACTTGTGCAAAGTTTCACTTTTGTGTGACACTAGGTTAATGGGACGGCGTAGTCACATAGTCAAACTTACTAAAGGTTTTTTTTTTCCTTCAAAAAGACAGAAGTGTTAATTACGTGTAAATTGGTTTATTCTTTTATCTTAGTTTAAGGCGTACTAACCCAGTTTTTTATTAGTATTGCAATCACAATAAACAGTGTATTTCTCACTAAAAATGTATAATTTTGAAATTATAAATGAAAGCGAAATAAAAGTAAAAAAAAAAGGTGTAACCGCGTGTTTTGTTTGATCTTTTAACAATTTAACCACCAAGCCCACATCATTAGTCGATAACAGGTCGGGAAAAGTTTTAGTTTTCTAGACCTTAGTACGATAGGTCAATAGTATTAATGAATCCTTTTACTTGTTGTCATTTAAACATTGAAGTAAGCCTTTATATGGCGGCATTGCCTTGACCGTGACGGTTGCGTTGACCGTAGTATGACCTTGACCTTTCTATTTCAGATGGCTAACATGGAGTCGGTCCACGACGGACGTCCGGTGCTGATTTTCCTGGTCAAAGAGAACATGGCGGCCAAGAACCTGGGCGAGCTCATGTCCTTCCTCCGCTGCAACACTTACATCCCCTACCCGCAGGGGGAGCAACTCTCGGAGCGGGAGATGAAGGCCATGTGGGACAAACTGGCACAGGACCTGCGCTAGCTGTAGGACCTCAGCGAGGACATTCAGGTCTAGATCGTCTCATGGAGGACATTCAGGTCTAGATCGTCTCATAAAGGACATTCAGGTCTAGATCGTCTCATGGAACTAATACGCTGGCTGATAGTTTGGAGGACATTCATGATGTCCTATTGCTGGCCTTCCAGGATCCGCTACACCACAGTACTTGAATGGCAAATACCCTTGACCTCTAGCAGTCATTATTTTCGTGTGCCGACAGCCATCCTTGCAAGGTTCACACAACAATGTAACTGGATATCATTTATAGCCTTGGGCATATTGCTTCATCAACCGTATAAACGGGTCCTTCAAAGAAAAATATTGGATTACTAATCAGGCGTATCGTTTTACCACATGCGATGCCCATTAAACCAGTGATAACAAAAACAATTAAACTGTTTGGAGTTTAAATCAAAATCGATGTTATAAAGGAAAACAAAGTGTTTTTTTTAAGCTTTGACAACTTTTTGACAGCCGCTTGACCGTTGTGTGATTTCTTATTACGGCATGGTGTCTTGTATTAATCAGGAAAAGAATTTTTCACTATAGAAAATTCTTTTTCCCCTTAAGAAAACAAATTGTAATAAATGCTGTAACTGTATAAGGTGTATTTTTTTCTTACAAATTGGTTGCAAATTATTATTTTTATTATTGTTGGCTATAAATTATTTTATTTTTTAATTTAAAAAAGAACGAGAGCCCATTAGTTTTATTGCTTCTTAAAAACATTTCTATATATCTTCCATCGATGAGAGATATGATTTTTAAAATATATATTTAGAATCAGTCGGTACAAATCTTCATAAGATCTACTCTTTGATGCTTTTCTATAAAAGTGCAGTTTTTCCGTGTGAGTCAAGCGATATGCTTTCTACAAATCTTTTTCATAAACATAAACAAAAAAACGTTATATCGGAAAAAAATGGTAATCGTAACTTGTTCCTGGAGCTATCCCATTTGTTGCAACATCAATTTTCGTTATATTATTGGATACATGTTTTATTTTTGTATTGTGGTAGGAGATTGACAAATGATTCACAAAATGGCTTCCTGTGTTATTTAACCCATGCTACTTAGATCGGCCACAGGAAGTAGACATATTAGAATTGTAAGATACAACATTAAAAATAATTTCACCGCATCATCACTATTATAGTTTAACTTATCAACCTTAGTGGTTTTTAAACTACTTAATAACTAGTTGTTTCCGCCCGTTGAGGAAAAGCTGCAACGGGGCATAATCTGCTAATTTTCTTTTATAACATTTTGACCCTTCTACTTTGAAATATGACCTGCAGATATGTAAACTATAGCTCTTTTCGGATCTTTATCTGAATCTTAAATTCCAAACTAACTCCGTCTTTGAAGAAATGACAAATTTCGACAAAGCTGAAGGTCAAGAACGTGTACACTAACTTCGGTGAGTATGTAAATCTGAAGACAAAATCGTACAGAATATGAGAATTTGTTAAACTGGAGACACTATCCTCCAAAATATGAGAGTTAGGCGACACCATCTGCCAGAACTAAAGGAATTCTCATCATTATTCAGGTAAATTAAAAAAAAAACAGCACCTTTATGGTGCGGAAGGATGCTTTTTGTTACACGGTGTAGTATATCGCACTGGCATATTTATATCAAAGATTATAATATAAAAGGAATTTGTAGAAAATAATAAATATGTATTCAGTTCATAAGAAACAACGAAGCCTCGCTTCGAAAATAAAAAAAAAAAACAAGAATACCCAAAATTATAAAAAAAATGTTACTAATAATATAATCAAATGAAGTCTATCATTACCAAGTAATCTTTTTTTTTTTTTTTTTTTTTTTTTTTTTGCCGTTTAATAAAAATATTCACATTTGGTTTGGAAAATACTAGCTGGCAAGTACAAACACGAGAAGATGGTGACATACATACTAGCCCTATTGGAAACGTCATATCATTGTTTCATAGTGGGCTTTATCTGTAGGTCATTGGCGTGACAATGCCTCTGTGTGTGGTTGAGGTGTGTGAGGTGTGTAGGGGATCTGCTAGGTATACAGTTAGTAACATATTGTATTGTTAAGGGCATGGAATTACACCCCTCCCTATGCACTAGTCTCTATGCTGTCGCTATTCTAGAAGGTTTAACATTATTTTTATCAAGGCGGAAGTGTGTCGTGCTTGCGGATTAGCAACAAGCCAAATCATAGATTTCAATGACGATACTTTAAACCCCAGGCCTTTCCTTATCTTCAACTTGGCTCTTAAACAAAAATACCAGAGGCTCTTATATAAGAAAATCCGTGTATGGCTAATAGACACAAGCGTACCATGTCAAAAGTTTTTAAAATTTTGTTTGTGTGGTCTGCGTGCGGGTTCCCTAGGCTTGTAAACTTATGCTGAACTGGATTAGTAGCACGTACTTCAACGTAGTTTTACATCAACGCAAGATGGAGGTTTATTTCATTACTTGAAAGCAATGTAG
>NW_026734027.1:0-12529 GCF_028476545.2 Physella acuta | reverse complement strand
ATGGGTAACGATAACAGTTAATGCAAGTCAGAGTTTCTTCTACCGCCCCCCCCCCCCCGTTGGGAAAGGGGGGGTTGGCGGTAGAAGTGTCTCAGGGGTTGGGGGGAGATACCTGGAAGAGGCATAGATGGAGGCATATATATTAACATATGTAATACTTCATTTTAACATATTTCTATGTTTAATATATTTCCTATTCATTAATAATTATTTACTTATACATGAAACAAAATTTCTAATTTCAATTTTTTTAAAACATAAAAATATACTTACTTAAATAGTTTGTAACAAGATATCCTGTGGGGAGGGGACTGAGAACGCCAAAAATTGAATTTGCAACCGTCGATAGCGGGAGAGAATGGGCTTAGGATAAAGAAGCTTTTTTAAAAAAAACACAATTCTTTTATTTTTTTATTTATTTTTAATATACTTTTATTTGCAATTAAAACAAGTACATCAACATCACATTTTTTACATAGTTTCAAATGAAAACGAAAGGTTTTGAACATGTAGGGTAACCCGGGGTAATTCCATACACTACTTTTCTAAAAAAAAATGTAAAAAATCTAAAATTAACACTACCACAATATAATATTGAGGGTATAACTAGACATGCATTACTTATATGATGGCAAACAAATATAGAGATAATTCACAAAATAAAATACAATTTTTAAATATTTCACTTTTATTGCAAAAACATGGCAAGTGGGGCAATTCCACACACATTATGAAAATTTTAAAATTCATGTATTAAAAATGTGTAAAAAACATTTTTCCCCTTGGAAACAATTTTGCAATGGGGCAACCACTCTTCATCACTGGATGAAGAGAAAGTCTCAATTTCTTCCTCCTGAATTCTGCTCTCATCTGTCATAGGCCAGGGGTCGGCAACCTGCGGCTCGCGAGCCGCATGCGGCTCTTTTGATATCAAGATGCGGCTCTCCAGCTCCTTGAACAAATACTAATAATCTTAATAAAAAATAAAATATTTGAAATAAAAAAAATAATAGTGGCTCTTTAAAACCAGGGAAATTTTGAAAATTGTAACTTTTGGCTCTTCCGCTTCAAAAGGTTGCCGACCCCTGTCATAGGCCGAAGTTATTCCTTTATAATTGTGGACCATTCTGAAATAAATACAAAATTAAATGTTAGAAAGTCTAATTACTAATGTGTGTATGGGGATGTTTAGCTCTAAAATTGCATAAATTATAATAAATAATATAGGTACAGGAAAAATAATAATAGATCAAGAAATAAAAGAAGTCTGTGGCAATTTTACTTAACTTTAATAGCGTAAAGGTTAAGATAGTACTAGATCTAGTACTATTTAAGTATTGTTTTAAGATTAATCATGAGTTGTGAATTACAAAATTAGCCACAACCAGTTGAAATGGTTTAAAATAATAGCTAAACCCTCTAAAGAGTATAAAAAGCAACATGGGACATTCTAAACTATAGTGTATGGAATTGCCCCACACCATGTGTGTGGAATTGCCCCACACCTACTATTGAAAAAAATATGCTTTCCTGTTCTAAATTAAAGTCTGACTCTTGCATCATTAACTGTTACTATTAACAAAAATGATTAAGCTTTCATAAAATCAATAAATAATTAACAACAATTAAAATAAGACACAAAAAAATATTTTTAAAAAAGTGCAGGGGTTGTACTTACCTAAGGATGTTTGAAGATAGATGCAGATCAAATTAAAACTCTTGCTCTGATTGTAGGTGAACGCTTCTCTAACAATATCAGAAAGTACAAGAAATGACCTCTTAGAAACAGGGAATAGTAACTTTTAATTAAACTTTACTCCCATTAAAAATAGAGAGTATCCAGTATATAGTGTGTGGAATTACCCCGTGTGTGGAATTACCCCGGCTTACCCTACATAATGAATATTTGCGTGATGTCATGTATATGATTATAACAAAAATTACAAAAGATGGCAGTAAAAGGGGTGAAGGTCAAATAAACGTGTCAGAAGTCTGGGTGGGGAGTGGAAAGGATATTTTTCCGAGAATGACAAAGGGCCAGTGGAGCATTTTCAATGTAGGGAAACAAATTAAGTTGACTAGTTAAAAGAGTGTTTATTTATGTACTGGTCGCATTGAGTTTTCAAAAGGTTGCTGTGTAAAAAATGAGGGGAAAGAAACAAGATTTAGAACTTTAAAAAGTAAATGAATAGATATTCGAAATTGATGTTGGGGTGGGTGGTGGGGTCGTTGGAACAGTTAAAGGGAAAGTGGTGTTTTCATGTCTGAGGGTAAGTGGATAGAGGGGGAGAGGGGGGAGTGGGTAGCTTTTATGTGTTAAAATAAATTTAGAACTACAGAAGTAGAACCAAAAGAGTCAATTAGTTACAGTGTGAGTTGTTTAGGTAACGATAACAATAACTGTACGCTAAGGCGACAGTGCTATAAGTTTATGATAAAATCTTTTTACAACGCCCCAACATTCCCCAAAATCCACATGAAATTATTACAATTTCTGATTATTTAAACAAATTTTCTTTAATATTAACTTATTTTTACTAAAAGATTCTTTAAAAATTATATATTTAAATTACAAAACTCTCTAGTTTTCACTTTTATTAGTAGTTGTTTCCCTTAATAAACTGCAGAATTATTTCTCTTTCAAAACCTTTTTAGCGCAATTTCCATTCTGGAGAATTGCGTTTATTAACTCGTCTTTTCTGGGAATGTATGAATGGATGGATGGATGGATGGATGGATGTGTGTCCGCAGCTTTAAGTCGTATCTCCTCCTCAACGGAGCAATATCGATGACTAGTTCCAAAAGTAAATATGTTAAACAAGTTACGAGGATGAACATAGGCCATAAAAATTCCGGGTTTCTTTCATGGATTTCCCGGAAAAGCCAAAAAACCTCGAAAAAATTCAGTTTTTGGCCCATATCTCGGCAACCAGACCACTTAGCGACTTGAAACATTTACCAATCGATTCCTGCCATAATTTAGAACAATATTGCCGAAGAAAGTTTTTAAAAATATCCTTTCGTTCGGTCACAAAAATTTTTTTAATTAATTAAAATTTGGACCGAATTAGTAGGCATTTTTTCCAACCACACCACACGCGTCATCACGTTCAATAGCTGCGCCATCACGCTCAATGGTGCGTCATCACGTTCAGTAGCTAGGCGCGCAATGGTTTTTAGTCATGTAACTCTATTGTAAATAAAACATGTAAAATACTGAAAAAAAAATAATAAAAAATGTTTTAATAACTAACCAATGGTTTTACTAACCCTGCTCTTGATTTACGCTACGACAGAGCTATTTTTAGATAACACAAGGAAATTGCGCTAAAATTGTCACTAGACTTTTTTAATTACTTGTTTTTTCAAATACAAAGGTTCGAACAATGATTTCCTCTTCTGGGCCAGAGATCCTGTTGATCAATTTGGTCTATATTTGTTCGATTTGATGAATTGAAATTTTGCCTCTGAAGTGCGATTTACCTGCTAATTTTATTTTATTTTTATTTTTAAAAAAAAAAAAGCGTTAAAATTTTGAAATTTTACACTAAATCTAATCTTAACACACACAAAGAATTATCTTAAACTGAATACCAAGCAAAATTCGAGTACACAAAAAATGTGTCAATAATATACACTTAAATAAAATTACTTGAGACATTACCAGAGTTTCTTTTTTTTTCAGGCACCCCCAAAACGAAATAGAAGAAAAAAATTACTATTTATATAAATAATATAAACGTAGGCCAATGTCCGCCCACCACCTTAACTATCCCCGTAAATTAATTTCCTTTCCTCGGAAGTTTCAAGTTCTGCCTACCCCCTCCCCCACCCCTCCTCCCTGAGAAAAAAAATTCAGCTCTCAAAGAAGCCTTCCTTTGGCCCCAAAGACGACTGCCCGATTCGCCCTATGTTTGAGCCTAGACCGGTGACCGAGCTAAAAATAGAAACGGGAAAGTAAACTCGCCTCGCGTCATTTTTTAAACCAGCCCCGTCTGGTGATGTCACGGTGACGTTTTACACGGCCCCGCGGCGGTAAACAAACACGGCAGACAGCGAGCGGTCGCGGTGACGTTGAGATGTACCACCAGCAGACGACTCGACCAGAAACACGAGGCAGACGGGAAGTTACGTCGGGGGGAAAAGGGCGGGAAACTGAAACGTGGGAACCAAGGGGTTTAATTAGGTAAATATTGTAGGAGAAATATTTTAATGAGTAATTTTTCAAAAGGGAAAATGCACTGCAGATAACTTAACAAACAGTAAACGTATCGAATAGGAAGTTCTTAATTTTTGAATATTTTAAAAAATTGGACCCCATCTTCAACGTACTTAAATTTAATATTATAAAGTTTTTTTTTATTATGATTATTATTCTTTGGGTACCCGCGTGGCTGTGAATGGGACTACGCAGAGGCGTAGCGATGGGGGGGGGGGGGTGCATATGTCCCCGGGCACCGACCGTGGGGGGGGGGGGCGCCAAAATGGGTTGAAAAAAACAAATTAAAATATCATTTTAGCTGCAGTTTTGTATTATAAATATAAAATAAATGGGGAGTGTGGGGTGCAAATTGAAAATTAAAAGGTCGTTCCCGAGGGGGGCGATAAATTGAAAGTTTGTCCCCGGGCGCCGGGAAGGGTCGCTACGCCTCTGGGACTACATGGTCTAAAGATAGAGCGCTAGAATACTAACCCGGTCGTCAAGAATAGCAGATCCCCATTTTCAGGAATGGCTTAGGAACACGTGATAATGCCCCCCCCCCCACACACACACACAATTTAACCTCTCCCTTGTCACATAGCGTTACAAAACTCCCCCACCAACACACATACACACACATATAAACACTAAGCTTTTGACTTAATTTATGGATTACCTTCTTCCCCCCCCCCCCCCCCCATATTAGTCCATCATGCTACTGCTACGTATAAACGTAGTGTTGTTTTAAATTGTTGCTAGTAATAAATTGCAATGAATGCAATATATATTAAGAATAGGCCTATAGTCTACATGTATATAATATGTACACTTTTTACTCAAAAAATTTTAATTCTACTTATTTTAATAAAAATAAAATGGGTATAATGTAGGCTTTTTTTGTTGTTTTTTTTTTAGGTAACTTTAAAATATCCCTGCCAAGACTTGTACCAGTTAAATCTTATTTTAGAAGAAATTATGCAGAAGTTCCAGACTTCTCGAAATGTTTTAAGTAGACAGCCAAGTTATTGCCCGGTAGCCTCCCCCTTTTCCAGATGTAGATAGCCAGGTCCCGCAACTCTGTCTGTGGAGTGTTCCATAAAAACCATAAAGACAAGGGGAGTGAACTCCAAGTGACACTTGAAAAACTCGAGCGTTAATTTTTCTTAATTATTTTTTTTTCTTTACAGACCTATGAGGATAATTAAGCTGCATGAATTAAGTACTCCAGGGTAATGGCGTTGTTGAAAGATAGAAAAAGATGCAGGTTAAGGATCCATACGGGCTAGGAATTTAAAACTTCCTTATGGTTTTGATGTACGGGTTAAAAGAAAGTTGTTTTATTTTACTGTTTTTTTTTTTTAATTTTGAAAGTACCCGCAATTGAATCTTTAACATCTGAAGTATAGAAGTTACTTCAAGATAATTTTGTAATCACTTTTTTCTGTAAAGTACGTGAACAAGTTTTATGAATTGGGGATGTTTAAGAGTTCATCTCCATGTTATTGCTCTGGAATCAGAGGCGTAGCGACCCTTCCCGGCGCGGTTGGGACAAACTTTCAATATGCCCCCCCCCCCCGGGGACAGACTTTCAATTTGGCGCCCCCCCCCCCCAACCGCCATATAATTTTTATATTTATAAAGCAAAACTGCAGCTGAAATGAGCTTTTAAATTTTTTCTTCAACCCATTTTGCCGCCGTCTAGTGTTCAGAGTTTCTTCCAGGCATCTCTTCGGGGGGGGGGGGGGGCTAACCCTTCCCCCCCCCCCCCGGAATTTTTTAAACGCCCCCCCCCCCCCCAACGAAATGAAATTTATATAGAAAATATAGAAATATAGACTTTTAGCAGTGTCCGCCCCCCCCCCCCCCCAAGAAAGTCTACCAGCCCCCCCCCCCCCCCCGAAAATTTCAAGTGCCCCCCAGAGAAAAAAGTGTGGAAGAAACACTGCTAGTGTTGGCGCCTGGGGACATATGTACCACCCCGCCCCCACCCCCTCGCTACTCCTCTGTCTGGAATATAGAGTATTGTAGTAATCATTGGTACTAGCTCACAATTTTAGCTCTGGGATATAGAGTATTGTAGTAATCATTGGTACTAGCTCACAGTTACAGCTCTGGGATATAGAGTATTGTAGTAATCATTGGCATTAGCTCACAGTTACAGCTCTGGGATATAGAGTACTGTAGTAATCATTGGTACTAGCTCACAATTTTAGCTCTGAGATAGAGTATTGTAGTAATCATTGGCACTAGCTCAGTTACAGCTCTAGGATATAGATTATTGTAGTAATCATTGGCACTAGCTAACAGTTACAGCTCTGGGATATAGAGTATTGTAGTAATCATTGGCACTAGCTCACAATTAAGATGAGATGAAGCTCCTAGACTAGGCTAAGCTTCCAGACAAAGCTTCTAGATTATACTAAGAAGCTTCCAGGCTAGGATTTTACTTGTAAACCAAACTTCTAGATTAGACGAAACGTAAACTGTAATTATAGTTTAAGGTTCTAGACAAAGCTTTTGGAGTAGATCTAACTTACAGACAATTATGTTGGTTTTTTTAAAAATATAATTGAATGTTCATATAAATGCCACGATTCCAATATTGTTAGCGTTTGATTTTTATTTTATTTATGTCGCTGTTTGTGATTAGGGGATTTGTCTATAAAAGGGATAGCAATCAAAGATGGGGGAGGGCGTTCTGGCTAAAATTTGGATGTACTATGTGGGGGGGGAGCTATTTTCGCATTATACATTCTCTAAGTGAAATATGAATTTTTGTGGGAGCTAAAGTTGGATGAGGGTGGTAGAGGTATGATTTATTCCTTACGATTTCATTTTTACGAAGATCTAGTTTTAAACGACGTCGCAATGATAACTATGTGGGTGGTAAAAAAAAATAGACTCCACGTTGACGTTACCTATTTATTCCCTATTCCTAAACGTCTCCTACCGTTATTTATGTGCGCAGATCCTTGATAATTAAACTTTAACTATCAATGTCTTACGTTTTCTTTGATAAATCTGCTGCTCCATCAAATTAAATTGGAGGCCAACCCGGCATATGTGAACCACGTGGTGTTTACCACCTGGCCAGGGGACAGACGACTGAAGCAGACGATGACTAATTTCGTCGGAGCGTTGTGAGTTCACCACCTTATCTGCCTACGTCAGCGGTTCTAAGTCTGAGACTAAACAACTCCATGGAAACTTAAGAGGCTTACGCAGCCACATTGCCTCTATGTCTCTAAGGAGCAAAAGCTTGTGTTAAAACAGATTCTGTGAAAGTTTTGCTTTAGAATCAATGATTTTTGCTTTGTTGTTGTTTTTATTTTAATTTATTTTAACAATTGTTGAAGTGACAGCGCTATAGTTTCCAACTATTACACACCTTCGTTCGTTCGCAGTGTTTCTTCCAGACATTTTTCTCCGGGGGTGGGGGGGGGGGGCACTACTTGATATTTTCCGGGGGGATGGGGTCGGACAACATTTTCCGGGGGGGGGGGGGGGGGGGGGCGGGCACTGGTTATAGTATTTGTTTTCTATATAAATTCTATTTCGTTCGGGGGAGGGCTGGTAGACTTTCTTCGGGTGTGGGGGGTTGAGCGCCCCTACCCACCCCCCGAAGAGATGCCTGGAAGAAACTCAGTTCGTTCGTAGCCCAACACTGGTAAGACAAGCTTGAGCTAATCACTTCATCATGAGACGTTTAATTTCTAATTATAGGTGTGTGGTCTTCACTTAACTGAAAGATGAGGTCGGTAAAAAATAGATTAAGAACAACTGTTCTAGTTAGGTAGTTTGTTTAGGCTTTTTACGGTATGTAGATAAGGACGTAGACTTGGTGTAAGGTTGGTCTCTTGGCACGTGACTATTGACTAGATGTATGTTACAGTGTTCGGTAGTTGTAAGTGGGTACAGGGGGGGGGGGAATAGCATGTGTCTTTGACAAGGCATAGTTTAATGGGGTGTAGGACAAAAGACTGACACGGACAAAAGGCCGACATGGACAAAAGGCCGACTGCTAAAAGGCCGACAGGACATAAGGCCGACAGGATAAAAGGCCGACATGGACAAAAGGCCGACAGCCAAAAGGCCGACAAGACATAAGGCCGACAGCCATAAGGCAGACAGCCAAAAGGTACCCGTCAGAGCTGGGTTACTTATACTGACTTGAACCTGGACTCGAACTCGAGACTTTAGGGTTAGCAATGAATCCCTCTAACGCTAGACCACTCCGTCCCGACTTATCGAATAGCCGTTTATTTTGTTTTCCTAATTTCTGTACCAGCTAATCATCGATATAAAAAACGAGTTACTGCTAACCAAAATCTGTGCAATAGCTGTGCATTGGTCAGTTTGTATACGGGCTACTTATTTATTCATTCGGTTGTTAAATATTTCTGATTTGAGTGTTAGCACACGCGTGCCGGTCTATTACCAAATTATCGATCATCAAAATAGAATTAAAAACTGATCAATAAATATCTGCTTAAGTGCAAGCTGGAAAGATAAAATAAAAAATTTGATCAAGTAAACTAAGTCATCAAACAAAAAAACTAAGAACTAACCCTGGATAGCACCTTTTCATATATATTTGCCATAGTAAGCTAACAAAAATCTACGCAATTAAAATTCTGACTCTATTGTTTCCCCTTACTCGTACCGCAATTGTCTCCCTTGTTTGTACCTCCAGTTCTCTCCCCTTGCACGTTGCTACTCAATGTTTTACCACCTGTATTTGGACGCCAGGTACACGCTCGTCCGATCATCTGCCACCCGATACCCTGTTATTATAATTTTCTCATTTGCATATCCTGCCGGCAGTATCACCCGGAACGTGAAGTCCATATCCCCTGTTAATCCTCCTAATCTCCTCTCTAACAAACCCGGCCAACAAAGGTACCCGGGGTATGTTAGTATACATTAGGCTGTTGCTCGTAATTTTTAAACTCCACTAATTTCAAATAAAATTATACCACAAAAAAACAGTATTTTTTTCCCTACACATTGATACCAATTTTGTGTCTCTAGCTTAATTAGGAGCTAAGATATGGCAATTTAAAAATTTGTGGGCGTGGCTAAAACAGCTTAGACCTTCGTCATTCAAGTCAATGTTACATAAGCAAAAAAGTTGGCACCGATGGTTTTTTCATTGCATCATCACGGATTCGCATTTTTCGAAAAATTAAAAAATTATAATTTTATTGCATCATCCGGGATTCGCATTTTTTTTTAAACTAAAAAATTATAATCAAGCTTAAAGCCTAAGTTATACTGGACTGGATATGATTGACTGAGTAATTTAATGCCATTCATGATTCATATATTATTATTGACTTATTACTCCGTGTAAAAAAAAAATGTAGGTTTAAAATAAACTAGATCTAGTTATTGTAAATCGATTTATTAATATTTAATACTGTTACTACTATTACATAATAGAAATGCATAAGCACATATTACTTCACAAGTTCTTTAATGTACTTGTAATGAACGATATTACTTGGGTAGATGAAGTAGAGTAGACCTACACACACACCACATGGAAAATGGAAGTAGCAACTGGTTGCCTTTACGATACCTTCTCAACCCCCCCCCCCCCCCTTGATATTCAGTGTCTATATCAGGAGGCCATAATAAAATTATCGAACAAAATAAAAAGAAAACAGCTGTCAAAGTGTGTACCAGTGTTTATTACTACTGAACTATGCATACTGACATTTCAATGTTTGCTAAAAGAAATATAAATTATTAAAATACAGTAATCAGATTACCACATGAATTTTAATTTTGTCTAATAAAATAGAAACATTTAGGAGAATGGCAAAGTAAAAAAAAAATTTTTTTGCAATAATTTAAAATATGTTTATAAGAGCAAAGAAATAAATAACATAGTGACAACCTAAATTTAGCCCTTGTATAATCTACGATCAACACAGTACTGTAAAACAGTTACATAATCAAGAAATTAGCCTCTTCTCATTACGATCCCTCTTAAGAAGAAAAGTAGTATTAATTATCAAGGAATAAACATTAAAATATTGGTTTAAAGTATAATTACTAGTAGATCTAGATCTAACCCATTTATTGAATGTATGCTGGAAAAAAAAATAGGTGACGAAAAATTTCTTGCACCACTTTAGTCTCTTTAGTGTTAAAACAATTTTCTAAAGTATCAATTATAATTAATCTTTAGATACAATTAGCACATCTAAGGAAAAGAAGCACATTGACTACTGATTCTAGGATTATCTAGCTGATTTCAATTACCCTGAAAAATAAGTTTAGTAATTAATTAAAATGTAATTTTTTTTTTTTACACTATGAACACTAAACTTAATTATAAACATTGTTAGTATTAGTTTTCAAAATAAGTTTACAATTCACAGCAATCATTTTTTCAGTAACAATTTACAAAAACACTAATGTTTAAAAAATAAAGTTCATTTTTATACTAAAAATGAAAGAAGTACTCTGAAATTCTGATTAGCTATTATTCAGAAAGAAAAACAAGATTCCTATAAAGTCAACCACCAGTGATTCTGCCCGACAACTGAAATCCTCAGCATTATCCTCATCCTCTGCCCAGTAGCTTATGGTGTAAAGAGCTGACTTTTGTTTTGTTGCTGGCAGTCTTTTAATAGTCCTTCCACTGTATTGCGACACACCCTGATCACCTTGCTCCCACCAGCTGAACACCAATCAGATTTCCCATCAGATACCTCTCCAGCTGTCGCACCAAGAAAGGCTCAGTAGAAGTCAACAACGCTTCCATGACTTTAAGAAACAGAGTACATTTGATCGCCACATTGCGTTCTTGTAAATGAGCTTTATCAAAGGACCAGAAATTAACTTCCCAATCAGCCTGAGTGCTTGCAGCGCTGCATGAGAACCCCAGGCTTCTTGAGATCTGCAAGCAGTTGAATGTAGATTTTTGTTATGTCCCAGCAGCCACATCATTCTCTTTAAGATGAGCCTTGAATAAAGCTGGATCTCCATGAAAACTGTACCTGAAAAGAGAAGGGCAAATGGAATTAGAATTTAGCAGACCATTTCACAAAATATATATCTAGCACAACATATTGCAAACTTTATAAAATAAATATAAACATTAGAAATAAATTCAGTCTCCATACTTACTGAATGTACTTCCACCTGAGACATGGGTTGAACATAGAAAGGGCTGTACACAAGTTCCACCAACCTATTCCCAGTCACAAGCCTGTTCTCCTCAGCCGCTTTATCTCAGCCATCAAGTTTCTGATTACATTAGCAATCCTTCTTACACCTTGTTGGTCTTGCCTATAAGCAAATAAGATGTACAAAGAAAACAAACTGACCCAAGTTCTAGGCACACAAGTCTAGAATTAAATTAATATTAATAAAATTATCAAGTACTAAAATTGTCCTTAATAGGCCTAATTATGGATATTTACATAGGCCTACATTAATTTAAATATATAGGCCTACTTGATGGAGAATTATACCTGCACTAGTCTAAATCTATTCTTAACCATTTAACAATGTCTCACTATTTTTACAAGATCTATATCTAGACTAGTACTTGTATGACCTAATCAAACATAATGATTAAATGATTGTGTTCATCTACTAAATGTACTGAATTAAAATAAATAGGCTAATTAATGAATTGATATAGGCCTAGTCCTACTTAATACTTAATGCAGAATTAGATGAACACTTATATAATTATATAATTAATTAACTTATCTAGATTCTAGATCTAGGTCTAAATCTAGAATCTAGATCTATATCAAAATTATTAATTAACTAGCACCTTTTATTTCTTACTAGAATCTAGATTAGTGTAGGCCCTATTAGCCTATAGATAGATTAAATTAGATCTAGAATTAAACTAGATCTAGGCCTAAAGCTAGATTATTTTTTACTAGATCAATAGAGCTAGTAATCTGGATTCGTTTTTCTAAATCCAGAATCACTGAGAATCTATTAGGCTATCTATCTTATTAATAATATCATCTAGATCTAGATCTATTCTAGGCCTATTTACTACTATAATATAATAATAGAGTCTAAATTTTCTATTTTCTAGAGTCTAGATCTAGAAATCTAGATCAAAATTTAAGTCAACTTGTGTAAAAATCTTAAAATTAAATTAATGTAAAGTCTAGATCTAGACCTAATTGTCCTAATCAACCGTAATAATTTATTAAATGTAATGTAGGCTACTTAAACTAAATTATTAATATTAGTAGGCCTATAGTAATACTAATAGTAATCAAGTAATGCGATATTTTAATAATGTAAGAATCACAGGAAATTTGGCGCGAAATTAAGGCTCTATCG
>NW_026734026.1:0-25632 GCF_028476545.2 Physella acuta | reverse complement strand
AAATTAATTAAACTCTTTACATTATGATCGCATTGCCTACTCATACAAGCTTGTATTACACACTATCACACATTTAACCCTCACACATTCATCCCCTCACACTCACACATTCATCCCTCACACATTCATCCCCTCACACTCACACATTCCATCCACTCACACATTCATCCACTCACACAATTCATCCACTCCACACATTCATCCCCCTCACACATTTTCATCCCCTCACACATTCATCCCCTCACACATTCCATCCACTCACACATTCATCCCACTCCACACATTCATCCCCTCACACATTCATCCCCTCACACATTCATCCCCTCACACTCACACATTCCATCCCCTCACACTCACACATTTCATCCCTCACACACTCATCCCTCACACATTCATCCACTCACACATTTCATTCCCCCTCACACATTCATCAACTCACACATTCATCCACTCACACATTTCCATCCCCTCAACACATTCATCCACTCACACATTCAATCCACTCACACAATCCCCCTCACACATTCATCCCCTCACACATTTATCCACTCACACATTCATCCACTCACACATTCATCCACTCAACACATTCATCCACTCACACAATCATCCACTCACACTCACACAATCATCCACTCACACATTCCATCCCCTCACACAATCATCCCACTCACCACATTCATCCACTCCACACATTCATCCACTCACACATTCATCCACTCACACATTCATCCACTCACACATTCATCCCCCTCACACATTCATCCACTCACACATTCATCCACTCACACATTCATCCACTCCACACAATCATCCACTCACACTCACACAATCATCCACTCACACATTCATCCCCTCACACAATCATCCACTCACACATTCATCCCCTCACACATCATCCACTCACACATTCATCCACTCACACATTCATCCCCTCACACATTCCATCCACTCACCAATTCATCCCCTCACACAATCATCCACTCACACAATCATCCACTCACACATTCATCCCCTCACACAATCATCCACTCACACATTCATCCCCTCACACATTCATCCCCTCACACATTTATCCACTCACCACATCATCCCCTCACACATTCGTCCCACTCACAACATTCTCCACACACATTCATCCCTCACACATTCATCCACTCACACATTCACCCACTCAACATTCATCCCTCACACATTATCCACTCACACATTCATCCCCTCACACTCACACATTCATCCACTCACACATTCCATCCACTCACACATTCATCCACTCACACATTCATCCACTCACACATTCATCCACTCACACAATCTCCCCCTCACACATTCATCCACTCACACATTCATCCACTCACACATTCATCCACTCACACAATTCATCCAATCACACATTCATCCACTCACACATTCATCCCCTCACACTCACACATTCATCCCTCACACATTCTCCACTCACACATTCATCATCCTCACACATTCATCCCACTCACACATTCATCCTCTCACCCATCCCCTCACACATTCATCCACTCACCCATTCATCCACTCACACATTCATCCCCTCACACTCACACATTCATCCACTCACACATTCATCCACTCACACATTCATCCCTCACACTCACACATTCATCCACTCACACATTCATCCACTCACACCATTCAATCCCCTCACACTCACACATTCATCCCCTCACACATTCATCCACTCACAACATTCATCCCTCACACATTCATCCCCTCACACATTTCATCCACTCACACATCATCCCACACACATCCACCTCATCCCACTCACACATTCATCCACTCACACATTCATCCTCTCACCCATCCCCTCACACATTCATCCCCTCACACATTCATCCACTCACACATTCATCCACTCACACATTCATCCCCCTCACACATTCATCCACTCACACATTCATCCACTCACACATTCATCCCACTCACACATTCATCCACTCACACATTCATCCCCCTCACACTCACACATTCAATCCACTCACCACATTCATCCACTCACGACATTCATCCCCCTCACACTCACACATTCATCCCCTCACACTCACACATTCATCCACTCACACATTCACCCCTCACACAATTCATCCACTCACACATAACATTCCCCTCACACATTCATCCACTCACACATTCATCCCCCTCACACATCATCCACTCACACATTCATCCCACTCACACATTCATCCACTCACACATTCATCCACTCACACATTCATCCCACTCACACATTCATCCACTCACACATTCATCCCCTCCACACAGTCATCCACTCACACATTCCATCCAACTCACACATTCATCCCCTCAAACATTCATCCCCTCACACCATTTCATCCCCTCACACATTCATCCACTCACACATTCATCCACTCACACATTCATCCACTCACACATTTATCCACTCACACATTCATCCACTCACACATTCATCCCCTCACACATTTATCCACTCACACATTCATCCACTCACACATTCCATCCACTCACACATTCATCCCCTCACACATTTATCCACTCACACTCACACATTCATCCACTCCACACATTTATCCACTCTACCACATTCATCCACTCACACTTCACCTCTCACCCATCCCCTCACACATTCATCCCCTCACACATTCATCCCCTCACACATTCATCCCCTCACACATTCATCCCACTCACACATTCATCCACTCACACATTCATCCCCTCACCACATTCATCCACTCACACATTCATCCACTCACACATTCATCCCCTCACACTCACACATTCATCCACACACACATTCATCCCCTCACACATTCATCCCCTCACACATTCACCACTCCCCATTCATCCCCTCACACCACACATCATCCCCACACATTCATCCACACACACATTCATCCCACTCACACATTCATCCCCCTCACACTCACACATTCATCTCCTCACACATTCATCCCACTCACACATTCCATCCCCTCACACATTCATCCACTCACACATTCATCCCCTCACACATTCATCCCACTCACACATTCATCCCCTCACCACATTCATCCACTCACACATTCATTAACTCACACATCCCCTCACACATTCATCCCCTCACACATTCATCCCCTCACCCATTCATCCACTCACCCATCCCCTCACACATTCATCCCCTCACACATTCATCCACTCACACATTCATCCCCTCACCCATTCATCTCCTCACACATTCATCCCCTCACACATTTATCCACTCACACATTCATCCACTCACACATTCATCCCCTCACACATTCATCCCCTCACACATTCATCCACTCACACATTCATCCACTCACACATTCATCCCCTCACACATTCATCCACTCACACATTCATCCACTCACACATTCATCCACTCACACATTCATCCACTCACACATTCATCCACTCACACATCCCCTCACACATTTATCCACTCACACATTTATCCACTCACACATTCATCCACTCACACATTCATCCCCTCACACATTCATCCACTCACACATTCATCCACTCACACATCCCCTCACACATTTATCCACTCACACATTCATCCACTCACACATTCATCCACTCACACATTCATCCCCTCACACATTCATCCACTCACACATTCATCCACTCACACATTCATCCACTCACACATTCATCCCCACACACATTCACAATTACAACAGGTGAAGGTTAAATTCTAATTTAAGACAAAAACTGCTGGACTATGCTTTTGTTCTCTTTTGTTTCTTCATCCACTCACACATCCCCTCACACATTTATCCACTCACACATTTATCCACTCACACATTCATCCACTCACACATTCATCCCCTCACACATTCATCCACTCACACATTCATCCACTCACACATCCCCTCACACATTTATCCACTCACACATTCATCCACTCACACATTCATCCACTCACACATTCATCCCCTCACACATTCATCCACTCACACATTCATCCACTCACACATTCATCCACTCACACATTCATCCACTCACACATTCATCCACTCACACATTCATCCCCTCACACATTCATCCACTCACACATTCATCCCCTCACACTCACACATTCATCCCCTCACACATTCATCCACTCACACATTCATCCACTCACACATTCATCCCCTCACACTCACACATTCATCCCCTCACACATTCATCCACTCACACATTCATCCCCTCACACTCACACATTCATCCCCTCACACTCACACATTCATCCCCTCACACATTCATCCACTCACACATTCATCCCCTCACACTCACACATTCATCCCCTCACACATTCATCCACTCACACATTCATCCACTCACACATTCATCCACTCACACATTCATCCACTCACACATTCATCCACTCACACATTCATCCACTCACACATTCATCCACTCACACATTCATCCACTCACACATTCATCCCCTCACACTCACACATTCATCCCCTCACACATTCATCCACTCACACATTCATCCACTCACACATTCATCCACTCACACATTCATCCTCTCACCCATCCCCTCACACATTCATCCACTCACACATTCATCCACTCACACATTCATCCCCTCACACTCACACATTCATCCACTCACACATTCATCCCCTCACACTCACACATTCATCCACTCACACATTCATCCACTCACACATTCATCCCCTCACACTCACACATTCATCCCCTCACACATTCATCCACTCACACATTCATCCCCTCACACATTCATACCCTCACACATTCATCCACTCACACATTCATCCCCTCACACATTCATCCACTCACACATTCATCCACTCACACATTCATCCTCTCACCCATCCCCTCACACATTCATCCCCTCACACATTCATCCACTCACACATTCATCCACTCACACATTCATCCCCTCACACATTCATCCACTCACACATTCATCCACTCACACATTCATCCACTCACACATTCATCCCCTCACACTCACACATTCATCCCCTCACACTCACACATTCATCCACTCACACATTCATCCACTCACACATTCATCCCCTCACACTCACACATTCATCCCCTCACACTGACACATTCATCCACTCACACATTCACCCCTCACACATTCATCCACTCACACATACATCCCCTCACACATTCATCCACTCACACATTCATCCCCTCACACATTCATCCACTCACACATTCATCCACTCACACATTCATCCACTCACACATTCATCCACTCACACATTCATCCACTCACACATTCATCCCCTCACACATTCATCCACTCACACATTCATCCACTCACACATTCATCCCCTCACACATTCATCCCCTCACACATTCATCCCCTCACACATTCATCCACTCACACATTCATCCACTCACACATTCATCCACTCACACATTCATCCCCTCACACTCACACATTCATCCCCTCACACATTCATCCACTCACACATTCATCCCCTCACACTCACACATTCATCCCCTCACACTCACACATTCATCCCCTCACACATTCATCCACTCACACATTCATCCACTCACACATTCATCCCCTCACACTCACACATTCATCCACTCACACATTCATCCCCTCACACATTCATCCACTCACACATTCATCCACTCACACATTCATCCACTCACACATTCATCCACTCACACATTCATCCACTCACACATTCATCCCCTCACACTCACACATTCATCCCCTCACACATTCATCCACTCACACATTCATCCACTCACACATTCATCCACTCACACATTCATCCTCTCACCCATCCCCTCACACATTCATCCACTCACACATTCATCCACTCACACATTCATCCCCTCACACTCACACATTCATCCACTCACACATTCATCCACTCACACATTCATCCCCTCACACTCACACATTCATCCCCTCACACATTCATCCACTCACACATTCATCCCCTCACACATTCATCCCCTCACACATTCATCCACTCACACATTCATCCCCTCACACATTCATCCACTCACACATTCATCCACTCACACATTCATCCTCTCACCCATCCCCTCACACATTCATCCCCTCACACATTCATCCACTCACACATTCATCCACTCACACATTCATCCCCTCACACATTCATCCACTCACACATTCATCCACTCACACATTCATCCACTCACACATTCATCCCCTCACACTCACACATTCATCCCCTCACACTCACACATTCATCCACTCACACATTCATCCACTCACACATTCATCCCCTCACACTCACACATTCATCCCCTCACACTCACACATTCATCCACTCACACATTCACCCCTCACACATTCATCCACTCACACATACATCCCCTCACACATTCATCCACTCACACATTCATCCCCTCACACATTCATCCACTCACACATTCATCCACTCACACATTCATCCACTCACACATTCATCCACTCACACATTCATCCACTCACACATTCATCCCCTCACACATTCATCCACTCACACATTCATCCACTCACACATTCATCCCCTCACAAATTCATCCCCTCACACATTCATCCCCTCACACATTCATCCACTCACACATTCATCCACTCACACATTCATCCACTCACACATTTATCCACTCACACATTCATCCACTCACACATTCATCCCCTCACACATTTATCCACTCACACATTCATCCACTCACACATTCATCCACTCACACATTCATCCCCTCACACATTTATCCACTCACACTCACACATTCATCCACTCACACATTTATCCACTCACACATTCATCCACTCACACATTCATCCTCTCACCCATCCCCTCACACATTCATCCCCTCACACATTCATCCCCTCACACATTCATCCCCTCACACATTCATCCACTCACACATTCATCCACTCACACATTCATCCCCTCACACATTCATCCACTCACACATTCATCCACTCACACATTCATCCACTCACACATTCATCCCCTCACACTCACACATTCATCCACTCACACATTCATCCCCTCACACATTCATCCCCTCACACATTCATCCACTCACACATTCATCCACTCACACATTCATCCCCTCACACTCACACATTCATCCCCTCACACATTCATCCACTCACACATTCATCCCCTCACACATTCATCCACTCACACATTCATCCACTCACACATTCATCCCCTCACACATTCATTAACTCACACATCCCCTCACACATTCATCCCCTCACACATTCATCCCCTCACCCATTCATCCCCTCACCCATTCATCCCCTCACCCATTCATCCCCTCACACATTTATCCACTCACACATTCATCCACTCACACATTCATCCCCTCACACATTCATCCACTCACACATTCATCCACTCACACATTCATCCACTCACACATTCATCCCCTCACACATTCATCCACTCACACATTCATCCACTCACACATTCATCCACTCACACATTCATCCACTCACACATTCATCCACTCACACATCCCCTCACACATTTATCCACTCACACATTTATCCACTCACACATTCATCCACTGACACATTCATCCCCTCACACATTCATCCACTCACACATTCATCCACTCACACATCCCCTCACACATTTATCCACTCACACATTCATCCACTCACACATTCATCCACTCACACATTCATCCCCTCACACATTCATCCACTCACACATTCATCCACTCACACATTCATCCACTCACACATTCATCCCCTCACACATTCATCCCCTCACACTCACACATTCATCCACTCACACATTCATCCACTCACACATTCACCCCTCACACATTCACCCCTCACACATTCATCCCCTCACACATTCATCCGCTCACACATTTATCCACTCACACATTCATCCACTCACACATTCATCCACTCACACGTTCATCCACTCACACATTCATCCACTCACACATTCATCCACTCACACATTCATCCCCACACACATTCACAATTACAACAGGTGAAGGTTAAATTCTAATTTAAGACAAAAACTGCTGGACTATGCTTTTGTTCTCTTTTGTTTCTTCATCCACTCACACATCCCCTCACACATTTATCCACTCACACATTTATCCACTCACACATTCATCCACTCACACATTCATCCCCTCACACATTCATCCACTCACACATTCATCCACTCACACATCCCCTTACACATTTATCCACTCACACATTCATCCACTCACACATTCATCCACTCACACATTCATCCCCTCACACATTCATCCACTCACACATTCATCCACTCACACATTCATCCACTCACACATTCATCCACTCACACATTCATCCACTCACACATTCATCCCCACACACATTCACAATTACAACAGGTGAAGGTTAAATTCTAATTTAAGACAAAAACTGCTGGACTATGCTTTTGTTCTCTTTTGTTTCTTCAGCTATATCAGTTCTGCCCTTTTTTTGTTCTGCCCGTTCTGTTCTGCCCTCTTATGTCACCATAATCTCCAGTTACCACGGCAACCTTCATACATGATAACACACAAACATCCACACACATATACACTCTCACACATATACACTCTCATACACATACACTTACACACATAAATATACACGTACTCACATATACATATGCACCCACACACACACACGCATTCACAAGCATACATGCATACATACACGTGCACACATATACACATACGCATGCATAAAACACATGCATACACACATACACATAAGCGCGCACAGATAATATACATAAATACGCACATGTATGCACACGTACATACACATGTACACAGATATACACAGATATACACAGATATACACAGATATACACAGATATACACAGATATACACAGATATACACAGATATACACAGATATACACAGATATACACAGATATACACAGATATACACAGATATACACAGATATACACAGATATACACAGATATACACAGATATACACAGATATACACAGATATACACAGATATACACAGATATACACAGATATACACAGATATACACAGATATACACAGATATACACAGATATACACAGATATACACAGATATACACACACTACACACACACGTACATACACATGTACACAGATATACACAGATATACACTCACTACACACACATTCCATGTGACGATTGTGACACTTAGAATGTGTCACCTATGGCGACCTCTGTGGTGATCTGTTTGGTGACGCCCCCTTTGTTTTAGCCACCAGGATCTAGCATTGTTTCCCGTATAGTTAGCACGGGTCACCAAATTAGGTTACTGGTAAATTAATATCGATCCGTCGATCTCTACTTAAAAGTGTATTGGACTCTAATCAATTATTTATTGAACCAGAAAAAGTTTAGTTTACCAGTATATTTAGTAATTTCTCGCCTTCGGGACACCCCCCCCCCCCCCGCACTCAAAATGGTGTCACCCAATGTGGTCAGCACACCACTAGCACACCACTAGCACACCACTCCACCCTCCCGCTAGTGGTGTCACTGACCAGCTTAATGGTGTTGACCCGACGACATCCACCTGACATGTGCAGTTTGGTGTTGATGGTGTGGTGTTTAATGTCGTAAAATGGCATGTCGTAACACCGACACTAGGTTTGACAGGACATACGTCACTGCTGACGTCACGAATGAAGTTTTTCACGAGCGATCTATTGATGAAGCCAATGCTACCATCGACATTTCGCAACCAGCCGGTCCGTCGGAGTCAATTTTCTTGCACACAATCTGTCAAGTATTTCAACATTTGAAATGATCCTAGATCTAAATGTCTCCATTCTTTTTAGCAGCAGCTCGTTCAGTGGGAAGGCACTGACCGACTCGGTACGGGGGGGGGGGGCTTGGATAGGGCTAGGGGTGGGCTAAGATAGGGCAAAGGTGGGCTAACGTGGGCTAAGATACTGTAGGATACTTAGACGAGACGAGGATTTTCTAGTACTCGAAATACCGACTTAAACAATCATACTGTGTGTCATCCACTAAAACAATCATACTGTGTGTCATCCACTAAAACAATCATACTGTGTGTCATCCACTTAAACAATCATACTGTGTGTCATACACTTAAACAATCATACTGTGTGTCATCCACAATCATACTGTGTGTCATCCACAATCATACTGTGTGTCATCCACTTAAACAATCATACTGTGTGTCATCCACTTAAACAATCATACTGTGTGTCATCCACTTAAACAATCATACTGTGTGTCATCCACAATCATACTGTGTGTCATCCACTAAAACAATCATACTGTGTGTCATCCACAATCATACTGTGTGTCATCCACTTAAACAATCATACTGTGTGTCATCCACAATCATACTGTGTGTCATCCACAATCATACTGTGTGTCATCCACAATCATACTGTGTGTCATCCACTAAAACAATCATACTGTGTGTCATCCACAATCATACTGTGTGTCATCCACAATCAAACTGTGTGTCATCCACTTAAACAATCATACTGTGTGTCATCCACTTAAACAATCATACTGTGTGTCATCCACAATCATACTGTGTGTCATCCACTAAAACAATCATACTGTGTGTCATCCACAATCATACTGTGTGTCATCCACTTAAACAATCATACTGTGTGTCATCCACAATCATACTGTGTGTCATCCACTTAAACAATCATACTGTGTGTCATCCACTTAAACAATCATACTGTGTGTTATCCACAATCATACTGTGTGTTATCCACTAAAACAATCATACTGTGTGTCATCCACAATCATACTGTGTGTCATCCACAATCAAACTGTGTGTCATCCACTTAAACAATCATACTGTGTGTCATCCACTTAAACAATCATACTGTGTGTCATCCACAATCATACTGTGTGTCATCCACTAAAACAATCATACTGTGTGTCATCCACAATCATACTGTGTGTCATCCACTTAAACAATCATACTGTGTGTCATCCACAATCATACTGTGTGTCATCCACTTAAACAATCATACTGTGTGTCATCCACAATCATACTGTGTGTCATCCACAATCATACTGTGTGTCATCCACAATCATACTGTGTGTCATCCACTTAAACAATCATACTGTGTGTCATCCACAATCATACTGTGTGTCATCCACTTAAACAATCATACTGTGTGTCATCCACAATCATACTGTGTGTCATCCACTTAAACAATCATACTGTGTGTCATCCACTTAAACAATCATACTGTGTGTCATCCACTAAAACAATCATACTGTGTGTTATCCACTTAAACAATCATACTGTGTGTCATCCACTTAAACAATCATACTGTGTGTCATCCACTTAAACAATCATACTGTGTGTCATCCACAATCATACTGTGTGTCATCCACTAAAACAATCATACTGTGTGTTATCCACTTAAACAATCATACTGTGTGTCATCCACTTAAACAATCATACTGTGTGTTATCCACTTAAACAATCATACTGTGTGTCATCCACTAAAACATTCATACTGTGTGTCATCCACTAAAACAATCATACTGTGTGTCATCCACTTAAACAATCATACTGTGTGTCATCCACTTAAACAATCATACTGTGTGTCATCCACAATCATACTGTGTGTCATCCACTTAAACAATCATACTGTGTGTCATCCACTTAAACAATCATACTGTGTGTTATCCACTTAAACAATCATACTGTGTGTCATCCACAATCATACTGTGTGTCATCCACTAAAACAATCATACTGTGTGTCATCCACTTAAACAATCATACTGTGTGTCATCCACAATCATACTGTGTGTCATCCACTTAAACAATCATACTCTGTGTCATCCACTAAAACAATCATACTGTGTGTCATCCACTTAAACAATCATACTGTGTGTCATCCACAATCATACTGTGTGTCATCCACTTAAACAATCATACTGTGTGTCATCCACAATCATACTGTGTGTCATCCACTTAAACAATCATACTTTGTTCCATCCACTAAAACAATCATACTGTGTGTCATCCACAATCATACTGTGTGTCATCCACTTAAACAATCATACTGTGTGTTATCCACTTAAACAATCATACTGTGTGTCATCCACAATCATACTGTGTGTCATCCACTTAAACAATCATACTGTGTGTCATCCACAATCATACTGTGTGTCATCCACTTAAACAATCATACTGTGTGTCATCCACTTAAACAATCATACTGTGTGTCATCCACAATCATACTGTGTGTCATCCACTTAAACAATCATACTGTGTGTCATCCACTTAAACAATCATACTGTGTGTCACCCACAATCATACTGTGTGTCATCCACTTAAACAATCATACTGTGTGTTATCCACTTAAACAATCATACTGTGTGTCATACACTTAAACAATCATACTGTGTGTCATCCACTAAAACAATCATACTGTGTGTCATCCACTAAAACAATCATACTGTGTGTCATACACAATCATACTGTGTGTCATCCACTAAAACAATCATACTGTGTGTCATACACTTAAACAATCATACTGTGTGTCATCCACTAAAACAATCATACTGTGTGTTATCCAGTTAAACAATCATACTGTGTGTCATCCACTAAAACAATCATACTGTGTGTCATACACAATCATACTGTGTGTCATCCACTAAAACAATCATACTGTGTGTCATACACTTAAACAATCATACTGTGTGTCATCCACTAAAACAATCATACTGTGTGTTATCCACTTAAACAATCATACTGTGTGTCATCCACTAAAACAATCATACTGTGTGTCATCCACTAAAACAATCATACTGTGTGTCATCCACTTAAACAATCATACTCTGTGTCATCCACTAAAACAATCATACTGTGTGTCATCCACTTAAACAATCATACTGTGTGTCATCCACAATCATACTGTGTGTCATACACTTAAACAATCATACTGTGTGTCATCCACTTAAACAATCATACTGTGTGTTATCCACTTAAACAATCATACTGTGTGTCATCCACAATCATACTGTGTGTCATCCACTAAAACAATCATACTGTGTGTCATCCACAATCATACTGTGTGTCATCCACTAAAACAATCATACTGTGTGTCATCCACAATCATACTGTGTGTCATCCACTTAAACAATCATACTGTGTGTCATCCACAATCATACTGTGTGTCATCCACTTAAACAATCATACTGTGTGTCATCCACAATCATACTGTGTGTCATCCACTAAAACAATCATACTGTGTGTCATCCACAATCATACTGTGTGTCATCCACTTAAACAATCATACTGTGTGTCATCCACTTAAACAATCATATTGTGTCATCCACTTAAACAATCATACTGTGTCATCCACAATCATACTGTGTGTCATCCACTTAAACAATCATACTGTGTGTCATCCACAATCATACTGTGTGTCATCCACTTAAACAATCATACTGTGTGTCATCCACTTAAACAATCATACTGTGTGTCATCCACAATCATACTGTGTGTCATACACTTAAACAATCATACTGTGTGTCATCCACAATCATACTGTGTGTCATACACTTAAACAATCATACTGTGTGTCATCCACTTAAACAATCATACTGTGTGTCATCCACTTAAACAATCATACTGTGTGTCATCCACTAAAACAATCATACTGTGTGTCATCCACTTAAACAATCATACTGTGTGTCATCCACTTAAACAATCATACTGTGTGTCATCCACAATCATACTGTGTGTCATACACTTAAACAATCATACTGTGTGTCATCCACAATCATACTGTGTGTCATCCACTTAAACAATCATACTGTGTGTCATCCACAATCATACTGTGTGTCATCCACTTAAACAATCATACTGTGTGTCATCCACAATCATACTGTGTGTCATCCACTTAAACAATCATACTGTGTGTCATCCACAATCATACTGTGTGTCATCCACTTAAACAATCATACTGTGTGTCATACACTTAAACAATCATACTGTGTGTCATCCACTTAAACAATCATACTGTGTGTCATCCACAATCATACTGTGTGTCATCCACTTAAACAATCATACTGTGTGTCATCCACAATCATACTGTGTGTCATCCACAATCATACTGTGTGTCATCCACTTAAACAATCATACTGTGTGTCATCCACTAAAACAATCATACTGTGTGTCATCCACAATCATACTGTGTGTCATCCACTAAAACAATCATACTGTGTGTCATCCACAATCATACTGTGTGTCATCCACTTAAACAATCATACTGTGTGTCATCCACAATCATACTGTGTGTCATCCACTTAAACAATCATACTGTGTGTCATCCACTTAAACAATCATACTGTGTGTCATCCACAATCATACTGTGTGTCATCCACTTAAACAATCATACTGTGTGTCATCCACTTAAACAATCATACTGTGTGTCACCCACAATCATACTGTGTGTCATCCACTTAAACAATCATACTGTGTGTTATCCACTTAAACAATCATACTGTGTGTCATACACTTAAACAATCATACTGTGTGTCATCCACTAAAACAATCATACTGTGTGTCATCCACTAAAACAATCATACTGTGTGTCATACACAATCATACTGTGTGTCATCCACTAAAACAATCATACTGTGTGTCATACACTTAAACAATCATACTGTGTGTCATCCACTAAAACAATCATACTGTGTGTTATCCAGTTAAACAATCATACTGTGTGTCATCCACTAAAACAATCATACTGTGTGTCATCCACTTAAACAATCATACTGTGTGTCATCCACTAAAACAATCATACTGTGTGTCATACACAATCATACTGTGTGTCATCCACTAAAACAATCATACTGTGTGTCATACACTTAAACAATCATACTGTGTGTCATCCACTAAAACAATCATACTGTGTGTTATCCACTTAAACAATCATACTGTGTGTCATCCACTAAAACAATCATACTGTGTGTCATCCACTAAAACAATCATACTGTGTGTCATCCACTTAAACAATCATACTGTGTGTCATCCACTAAAACAATCATACTGTGTGTTATCCACTTAAACAATCATACTGTGTGTTATCCACTAAAACAATCATACTGTGTGTTATCCACTTAAACAATCATACTGTGTGTCATCCACAATCATACTGTGTGTCATCCACTAAAACAATCATACTGTGTGTCATCCACAATCATACTGTGTGTCATCCACAATCAAACTGTGTGTCATCCACTTAAACAATCATACTGTGTGTCATCCACTTAAACAATCATACTGTGTGTCATCCACAATCATACTGTGTGTCATCCACTAAAACAATCATACTGTGTGTCATCCACAATCATACTGTGTGTCATCCACTTAAACAATCATACTGTGTGTCATCCACAATCATACTGTGTGTCATCCACTTAAACAATCATACTGTGTGTCATCCACTTAAACAATCATACTGTGTGTTATCCACAATCATACTGTGTGTTATCCACTAAAACAATCATACTGTGTGTCATCCACAATCATACTGTGTGTCATCCACAATCAAACTGTGTGTCATCCACTTAAACAATCATACTGTGTGTCATCCACTTAAACAATCATACTGTGTGTCATCCACAATCATACTGTGTGTCATCCACTAAAACAATCATACTGTGTGTCATCCACAATCATACTGTGTGTCATCCACTTAAACAATCATACTGTGTGTCATCCACAATCATACTGTGTGTCATCCACTTAAACAATCATACTGTGTGTCATCCACAATCATACTGTGTGTCATCCACAATCATACTGTGTGTCATCCACAATCATACTGTGTGTCATCCACTTAAACAATCATACTGTGTGTCATCCACAATCATACTGTGTGTCATCCACTTAAACAATCATACTGTGTGTCATCCACAATCATACTGTGTGTCATCCACTTAAACAATCATACTGTGTGTCATCCACTTAAACAATCATACTGTGTGTCATCCACTAAAACAATCATACTGTGTGTTATCCACTTAAACAATCATACTGTGTGTCATCCACTTAAACAATCATACTGTGTGTCATCCACTTAAACAATCATACTGTGTGTCATCCACAATCATACTGTGTGTCATCCACTAAAACAATCATACTGTGTGTTATCCACTTAAACAATCATACTGTGTGTCATCCACTTAAACAATCATACTGTGTGTTATCCACTTAAACAATCATACTGTGTGTCATCCACTAAAACATTCATACTGTGTGTCATCCACTAAAACAATCATACTGTGTGTCATCCACTTAAACAATCATACTGTGTGTCATCCACTTAAACAATCATACTGTGTGTCATCCACAATCATACTGTGTGTCATCCACTTAAACAATCATACTGTGTGTCATCCACTTAAACAATCATACTGTGTGTTATCCACTTAAACAATCATACTGTGTGTCATCCACAATCATACTGTGTGTCATCCACTAAAACAATCATACTGTGTGTCATCCACTTAAACAATCATACTGTGTGTCATCCACAATCATACTGTGTGTCATCCACTTAAACAATCATACTGTGTGTTATCCACTTATACTGTGTGTTATCCACTTAAACAATCATACTGTGTGTCATCCACAATCATACTGTGTGTCATCCACTAAAACAATCATACTGTGTGTCATCCACTTAAACAATCATACTGTGTGTCATCCACTTAAACAATCATACTGTGTGTCATCCACAATCATACTGTGTGTCATCCACTAAAACAATCATACTGTGTGTCATCCACAATCATACTGTGTGTCATCCACAATCATACTGTGTGTCATCCACTTAAACAATCATACTCTGTGTCATCCACTAAAACAATCATACTGTGTGTCATCCACAATCATACTGTGTGTCATACACTTAAACAATCATACTGTGTGTCATCCACAATCATACTGTGTGTCATCCACTTAAACAATCATATTGTGTCATCCACTTAAACAATCATACTGTGTCATCCACTTAAACAATCATACTGTGTGTCATCCACAATCATACTGTGTGTCATACACTTAAACAATCATACTGTGTGTCATCCACTTAAACAATCATACTGTGTGTCATCCACTTAAACAATCATACTGTGTGTCATCCACTTAAACAATCATACTGTGTGTCATCCACTTAAACAATCATACTGTGTGTCATCCACTTAAACAATCATACTGTGTGTCATCCACTTAAACAATCATACTGTGTGTCATCCACAATCATAGTGTGTGATCCACTTAAACAATCATACTGTGTGTCATCCACAACCATACTGTGTGTCATCCACAATCATACTGTGTGTCATCCACTTAAACAATCATACTGTGTGTCATCCACAATCATACTGTGTGTCATCCACAATCATACTGTGTGTCATCCACTTAAACAATCATACTGTGTGTCATACACTTAAACAATCATACTGTGTGTCATCCACTTAAACAATCATACTGTGTGTTATCCACTTAAACAATCATACTGTGTGTTATCCACTTAAACAATCATACTGTGTGTTATCCACTTAAACAATCATACTGTGTGTCATCCACAATCATACTGTGTGTCATCCACAATCATACTGTGTGTCATCCACTTAAACAATCATACTGTGTGTCATCCACAATCATACTGTGTGTTATCCACTTAAACAATCATACTGTGTGTCATCCACAATCATACTGTGTGTCATACACTTAAACAATCATACTGTGTGTCATCCACTTAAACAATCATACTGTGTGTTATCCACTTAAACAATCATACTGTGTGTCATCCACAATCATACTGTGTGTCATCCACTAAAACAATCATACTGTGTGTCATCCACAATCATACTGTGTGTCATCCACTAAAACAATCATACTGTGTGTCATCCACAATCATACTGTGTGTCATCCACTTAAACAATCATACTGTGTGTCATCCACAATCATACTGTGTGTCATCCACTTAAACAATCATACTGTGTGTCATCCACAATCATACTGTGTGTCATCCACTAAAACAATCATACTGTGTGTCATCCACAATCATACTGTGTGTCATCCACTTAAACAATCATACTGTGTGTCATCCACTTAAACAATCATATTGTGTCATCCACTTAAACAATCATACTGTGTCATCCACAATCATACTGTGTGTCATCCACTTAAACAATCATACTGTGTGTCATCCACAATCATACTGTGTGTCATCCACTTAAACAATCATACTGTGTGTCATCCACTTAAACAATCATACTGTGTGTCATCCACAATCATACTGTGTGTCATACACTTAAACAATCATACTGTGTGTCATCCACAATCATACTGTGTGTCATACACTTAAACAATCATACTGTGTGTCATCCACTTAAACAATCATACTGTGTGTCATCCACTTAAACAATCATACTGTGTGTCATCCACTAAAACAATCATACTGTGTGTCATCCACTTAAACAATCATACTGTGTGTCATCCACTTAAACAATCATACTGTGTGTCATCCACAATCATACTGTGTGTCATACACTTAAACAATCATACTGTGTGTCATCCACAATCATACTGTGTGTCATCCACTTAAACAATCATACTGTGTGTCATCCACAATCATACTGTGTGTCATCCACTTAAACAATCATACTGTGTGTCATCCACAATCATACTGTGTGTCATCCACTTAAACAATCATACTGTGTGTCATCCACAATCATACTGTGTGTCATCCACTTAAACAATCATACTGTGTGTCATACACTTAAACAATCATACTGTGTGTCATCCACTTAAACAATCATACTGTGTGTCATCCACAATCATACTGTGTGTCATCCACTTAAACAATCATACTGTGTGTCATCCACAATCATACTGTGTGTCATCCACAATCATACTGTGTGTCATCCACTTAAACAATCATACTGTGTGTCATCCACTAAAACAATCATACTGTGTGTCATCCACAATCATACTGTGTGTCATCCACTAAAACAATCATACTGTGTGTCATCCACAATCATACTGTGTGTCATCCACTTAAACAATCATACTGTGTGTCATCCACAATCATACTGTGTGTCATCCACTTAAACAATCATACTGTGTGTCATCCACTTAAACAATCATACTGTGTGTCATCCACAATCATACTGTGTGTCATCCACTTAAACAATCATACTGTGTGTCATCCACTTAAACAATCATACTGTGTGTCACCCACAATCATACTGTGTGTCATCCACTTAAACAATCATACTGTGTGTTATCCACTTAAACAATCATACTGTGTGTCATACACTTAAACAATCATACTGTGTGTCATCCACTAAAACAATCATACTGTGTGTCATCCACTAAAACAATCATACTGTGTGTCATACACAATCATACTGTGTGTCATCCACTAAAACAATCATACTGTGTGTCATACACTTAAACAATCATACTGTGTGTCATCCACTAAAACAATCATACTGTGTGTTATCCAGTTAAACAATCATACTGTGTGTCATCCACTAAAACAATCATACTGTGTGTCATCCACTTAAACAATCATACTGTGTGTCATCCACTAAAACAATCATACTGTGTGTCATACACAATCATACTGTGTGTCATCCACTAAAACAATCATACTGTGTGTCATACACTTAAACAATCATACTGTGTGTCATCCACTAAAACAATCATACTGTGTGTTATCCACTTAAACAATCATACTGTGTGTCATCCACTAAAACAATCATACTGTGTGTCATCCACTAAAACAATCATACTGTGTGTCATCCACTTAAACAATCATACTGTGTGTCATCCACTAAAACAATCATACTGTGTGTTATCCACTTAAACAATCATACTGTGTGTTATCCACTAAAACAATCATACTGTGTGTCATCCACTAAAACAATCATACTGTGAGTTACCCAAGTAATGTTTCAATGAAACACGACCATTAGACAGTAGGACGGTTGTGTACATAAAGACAACAACAACTTACCAGGAAAGTCAGTGGAATATTTGTTAGCTTGATAAAGCTGAAAGTAAAAAGCTGAAAAACAAAAGCTATCCTTGACCTTGTGAACTCTCGCTACTAGGGCTGGTCACATGGGCAGGGTGACGTCACGGCGAAATGCTCCGGGTGTGTCCAGACACCAGGTCATGACGTCATCACGCGAGGAAGTTCTAGTTTGTGATGACCTTGGCTTCAGCCAGTGACGTCAATAGGGTCAGTCCGTTTGGCTCTGACACGTGACCCGCTTAGTTCTGAAAATTGTCATTTGTGTGTTGTGTTCAGTGTTTTGTGTCCAGTGTGTTGTGTCCAGTGTGTTGTGACCAGTGTGTTGTGTCCAGTGTGTTGTGTCCAGTGTGTTGTGTCCAGTGTGTTGTGACCAGTGTGTTGTGACCAGTGTGTTGTGTCCAGTGTGTTGTGTCCAGTGTGTTGTGTCCAGTGTGTTGTGTCCAGTGTTGTGTCCAGTGTGTTGTGTCCAGTGTGTTGTGTCCAGTGTGTTGTGACCAGTGTGTTGTGACCAGTGTGTTGTGTCCAGTGTGTTGTGACCAGTGTGTTGTGTCCAGTGTGTTGTGACCAGTGTGTTGTGTCCAGTGTGTTGTGTCCAGTGTGTTGTGACCAGTGTGTTGTGTCCGGTGTGTTGTGTGTTGTGTCCAGTGTGTTGTGTTCAGTGTGTTGTGTCCAGTGTGTTGTGTCCAGTGTGTTGTGTCCAGTGTGTTGTGACCAGTGTGTTGTGTCCGGTGTGTTGTGTGTTGTGTCCAGTGTGTTGTGTCCAGTGTGTTGTGTCCAGTGTGTTGTGTTCAGTGTGTTGTGTCCAGTGTGTTGTGTCCAGTGTGTTGTGTCCAGTGTGTTGTGACCAGTGTGTTGTTTCCGGTGTGTTGTGTGTTGTGTCCAGTGTGTTGTGTCCAGTGTGTTGTGTTCAGTGTGTTGTGTTCAGTGTGTTGTGTCCAGTGTGTTGTGTGTTGTGACCAGTGTGTTGTGACCAGTGTGTTGTGACCAGTGTGTTGTGTCCAGTGTGTTTGACCACTGTGTTGTGTCTAGTGTGTTGTGACCAGTGTGTTGTGACCAGTGTGTTGTGTCCGGTGTGTTGTGTCCAGTGTGTTGTGACCAGTGTGTTGTGACCAGTGTGTTTTGACCAGTGTGTTGTGTCCGATGTGTTGTGTCCAGTGTGTTGTGACCAGTGTGTTGTGTCCAGTGTGTTGTGTCCAGTGTGTTGTGACCAGTGTGTTGTGTCCGGTGTGTTGTGTGTTGTGTCCAGTGTGTTGTGTCCAGTGTGTTGTGTTCAGTGTGTTGTGTCCAGTGTGTTGTGTCCAGTGTGTTGTGTCCAGTGTGTTGTGTCCGGTGTGTTGTGTGTTGTGTCCAGTGTGTTGTGTCCAGTGTGTTGTGTTCAGTGTGTTGTGTTCAGTGTGTTGTGTCCAGTGTGTTGTGTGTTGTGACCAGTGTGTTGTGACCAGTGTGTTGTGACCAGTGTGTTGTGACCAGTGTGTTGTGTCCGGTGTGTTGTGTCCAGTGTGTTGTGACCAGTGTGTTGTGTCCAGTGTGTTGTGTCCAGTGTGTTGTGTGTTGTGACCTGTGTGTTGTGACCACTGTGTTGTGTCCAGTGTGTTGTGACCAGTGTGTTGTGACCAGTGTGTTGTGACCAGTGTGTTGTGTCCGGTGTGTTGTGTCCAGTGTGTTGTGACCAGTGTGTTGTGACCAGTGTGTTGTGACCAGTGTGTTGTGTCCGGTGTAATGTGTCCAGTGTGTTGTGACCAGTGTGTTGTGTCCAGTGTGTTGTGTCCAGTGTGTTGTGACCAGTGTGTTGTGTGTTGTGACCAGTGTGTTGTGACCACTGTGTTGTGTCCAGTGTGTTGTGACCAGTGTGTTGTGACCAGTGTGTTGTGTCCGGTGTGTTGTGTCCAGTGTGTTGTGACCAGTGTGTTGTGACCAGTGTGTTTTGACCAGTGTGTTGTGTCCGATGTGTTGTGTCCAGTGTGTTGTGACCAGTGTGTTGTGTCCAGTGTGTTGTGTCCAGTGTGTTGTGACCAGTGTGTTGTGTCCAGTGTGTTGTGTCCAGTGTGTTGTGACCAGTGTGTTGTGTCCGGTGTGTTGTGTGTTGTGTCCAGTGTGTTGTGTCCAGTGTGTTGTGTTCAGTGTGTTGTGTTCAGTGTGTTGTGTCCAGTGTGTTGTGTGTTGTGACCAGTGTGTTGTGACCAGTGTGTTGTGTCCAGTGTGTTGTGTCCAGTGTGTTGTGTCCAGTGTGTTGTGACCAGTGTGTAGTGTCCAGTGTGTTGTGTCCAGTGTGTTGTGTGTTGTGACCAGTGTGTTGTGACCACTGTGTTGTGTCCAGTGTGTTGTGTCCAGTGTGTTGTGACCAGTGTGTAGTGTCCAGTGTGTTGTGACCAGTGTGTTGTGTCCAGTGTGTAGTGTCCAGTGTGTTGTGACCAGTGTGTAGTGACCACTGTGTTGTGTCCAGTGTGTTGTGTCCTGTGTGTTGTGACCAGTGTGTAGTGTCCAGTGTGTTGTGTGTTGTGACCACTGTGTTGTGACCACTGTGTTGTGACCAGTGTGTTGTGTCCGGTGTGTTGTGTGTTGTGTCCCGTGTGTTGTGTCTAGTGTGTTGTGTTCAGTGTGTCGTGTTCAGTGTGTTGTGTCCAGTGTGTTGTGTGTTGTGACCAGTGTGTTGTGACCAGTGTGTTGTGACCAGTGTGTTGTGACCAGTGTGTTGTGTTCAGTGTGTTGTGACCAGTGTGTTGTGACCAGTGTGTTGTGTCCAGTGTGTTGTGATCAGTGTGTTGTGACCAGTGTGTTGTGTCCAGTGTGTTGTGTTCATTGTGTTGTGACCAGTGTGTTGTGACCAGTGTGTTGTGACCGGTGTGTTGTGTTCAGTGTGTTGTGACCAGTGTGTTGTGTCCAGTGTGTTGTGTTCAGTGTGTTGTGTCCACTGTGTTGTATTCAGTGTGTTGTGACCGGTGTGTTGTGTCCAGTGTGTTGTGACCAGTGTGTTGTGACCAGTGTGTTGTGACCGGTGTGTTGTGTTCAGTGTGTTGTGACCACTGTTGTGTCCAGTGTGTTGTGACCAGTGTGTTGTGTCCAGTGTGTTGTTTTCAGTGTGTTGTGTCCAATGTGTTGTGTTCAGTGTGTTGTGACCGGTGTGTTGTGTCCAGTGTGTTGTGTCCAGTGTGTTGTGTCCAGTGTGTTGTGTCCAGTGTGTTGTGACCAGTGTGTAGTGTCCAGTGTGTTGTGTCCAGTGTGTTGTGTGTTGTGACCAGTGTGTTGTGACCACTGTGTTGTGTCCAGTGTGTTGTGTCCAGTGTGTTGTGACCAGTGTGTAGTGTCCAGTGTGTTGTGACCAGTGTGTTGTGTCCAGTGTGTAGTGTCCAGTGTGTTGTGACCAGTGTGTAGTGACCACTGTGTTGTGTCCAGTGTGTTGTGTCCTGTGTGTTGTGACCAGTGTGTAGTGTCCAGTGTGTTGTGTGTTGTGACCACTGTGTTGTGACCACTGTGTTGTGACCAGTGTGTTGTGTCCGGTGTGTTGTGTGTTGTGTCCCGTGTGTTGTGTCTAGTGTGTTGTGTTCAGTGTGTCGTGTTCAGTGTGTTGTGTCCAGTGTGTTGTGTGTTGTGACCAGTGTGTTGTGACCAGTGTGTTGTGACCAGTGTGTTGTGACCAGTGTGTTGTGTTCAGTGTGTTGTGACCAGTGTGTTGTGACCAGTGTGTTGTGTCCAGTGTGTTGTGATCAGTGTGTTGTGACCAGTGTGTTGTGTCCAGTGTGTTGTGTTCATTGTGTTGTGACCAGTGTGTTGTGACCAGTGTGTTGTGACCGGTGTGTTGTGTTCAGTGTGTTTTGACCAGTGTGTTGTGTCCAGTGTGTTGTGTTCAGTGTGTTGTGTCCACTGTGTTGTATTCAGTGTGTTGTGACCGGTGTGTTGTGTCCAGTGTGTTGTGACCAGTGTGTTGTGACCAGTGTGTTGTGACCGGTGTGTTGTGTTCAGTGTGTTGTGACCACTGTTGTGTCCAGTGTGTTGTGACCAGTGTGTTGTGTCCAGTGTGTTGTTTTCAGTGTGTTGTGTCCAGTGTGTTGTGTTCAGTGTGTTGTGACCGGTGTGTTGTGTCCAGTGTGTTGTGACCAGTGTGTTGTGACCAGTGTGTTGTGACCGGTGTGTTGTGTCCAGTGTGTTGTGACCAGTGTGTTGTGTCCAGTGTGTTGTGACCAGTGTGTTGTGATCGGTGTGTTGTGATCAGTGTGTTGTGACCGGTGTGTTGTGTCCAGTGTGTTGTGTTCAGTGTGTTGTGTTCAGTGTGTTGTGACCAGTGTGTTGTGACCAGTGTGTTGTGACCAGTATGTTGTGTCCAGTGTGTTGTGTCCAGTGTGTTGTGACCGGTGTGTTGTGACAAGTGTGTTGTGTCCAGTGTGTTGTGACCGGTGTGTTGTGACAAGTGTGTTGTGTCCAGTGCGTCAGAACATTTCCTGTTGCAATATGTGACATCCGATAACATGACATCTGATGACACCTAGTGACGTCTTATGACACCTAGTGACGTCTTATGACATCTAGGGACATCGGATGACATATGATGACATCTGACGTCTAGTGCACAAAAAACGAGAAGCAACAAAACAAAATATGTTCGGACAATGCCTACTGAGGAGAGGCCGACCAGAAAATTGCCTACAGCAAAATGTGCCTAAATTTCTTTTATAATTAACTTTTCTACCGCGTTACAATTGTTATAAATCATAATGCTTTTAACGTCTATAACTAGTTTATGCTATCAAAAAATACAACCCACAGCAATAAACACACAAAATTTTGCAATTCTTAACAAATTAATAAAAATATTTCTAAAAAGATTTTTGTGACATTTTTTTTTGTGACTTTATTTCTGTGACTTTTTTTCCGATAAACTTGTTCCACTGTGACTTTTTTTCTGTGACTTTTTTCCTAGCAAAAACTGACTTTTTTCTTGTGTTTTTTTCTTCCTGTGACTTTTTTCCGTTCACCGGAAAAATGTCGGAGGGTGGGGGTTAGGGAAGAGGAGGAGGGATTGATTAAGTCCATTTTTTAAAATAAAACCAAACAAAAATTTTAACAATCGCCAACACATTTTTTTCGGCGGTAGCCAATAATGCCGGTCAGTTGAATAGTTACTTTTTTCTGTAACTTTTTTTCAAAACTTATTTTACTAACTTTTTTTTGTGTGGACATAATTATGTCATTTTGATTTTTGGACGAATTGCTATGATTTTTTCCCCGCCTCTTAAGGAGTTTGAGTGTTGTGGGGTGGGGTGGTAGGGGTGGTGGTGATGGGCACTTTATAGAAAAAAAAATACTGTTACCAGTGTCCGCCCCCTCCACAGAATTAAGTCCGTCTCCCGAAAGTTTCAAGTGCCTCTCGAGGTGAGTTTGGTTGGGTGGACCTACAACGGACACCTACTGACCTACAACAGACACCTACTGACCTACTGACCTACACACGACACCTACTGACCTACACACGACACCTACTGACCTACACACGACACCTACTGACCTACTGACCTACACACGACACCTACTGACCTACACACGACACCTACTGACCTACTGACCTACACACGACACCTACTGACCTACAAC
>NW_026734025.1:0-37242 GCF_028476545.2 Physella acuta | reverse complement strand
CAACACGGCCAATCATCTGTAGTAACGGAAATTTGAAAAGCGTCCCCCCAATCAGTGGCGTGATGCGATGGCAGCTCCACAAAGCAACAAGAGAAAACATTATCTGGCCAACACAACACCCTGCCCTATCATGTACCGAGGAGGGTGGCGAGGGGGGCTAAATATAGACGTCCACAGTGGATAGGGAATTCCTCGACGGCCTACCGCTGGCTAAAATAAGAGATGTAGGTCATTTGTTTGCTAAATATGACAAGTGGTACGTTGTATTCGACTCGATGGGTAGCGTAAGGTAATCGTGTCCAATTATTTTACAATTAAATACACAAGAGGGGGGGGGGGGTAAAGAAAAATAAAATGCTTAAGAATGAATTACATTTTTGGTAATTATGAAAATGCAGTCAATATTTTAATTTTTTTTTTTTACGAGGCAGCGCTTTAGCTTGTGTCAATACTAGAACTATGACGCTAAGCCTAATCCTTATCTTAATCCTGTTTTTTTTTACAGCGATACCGGTAGGACAAATCATGATTCGATACTTCTAATGTAATTTTATATTTTATTTTACATTGTAGTTTCGTTGAGTAACAGGAAATTAAAAACGGTTAACAGTAAACATCAAGGACAACGTTTCATTTTGAGGACTAACATTCAGTAGCGTAGCGAGAGGGGGGGGGATATATGTCCCCAGGCGCCGACCCTAAGGGGCGCCAAAATGGATTGGAAAAATAAATCGAAAGGTTGAGGGGGATTGCAAATCGAAAGTTTGAGGGGGGGGGGGTGCAAATCGAAATCTTGAGGGGGGGGGGTGTGCAAATTGAAAAGTTTATCCACCGACGCCGGGAAGGGTCGCTACGCCTCTGCTAACATTAGTTCTAACCCTACAGTGTTGTACAGCCGGGGCATCAAGACCCCCGACTTGTAAAACTAAGAATCAAATTTTAAAAAATATAAGGATTAAGATGTTTAATCGAAAATTGACGTCACTTCTTCATTCTTAATTTTAGTGTTGGGATTCCCTCCAACACAATTAAGATTTACGTGTCAACTTGTTATGAGCCATATAGGCCGTGGACTCATACTTCAGCCTGCTTTTGTTTTGGATTTGTTTTCATAGCCTTTGTCCAAACAAGAACAAACTACAAGTCAGCTGTTGTTTGATTTTGGAGTTGTCTTTCCCTAGATGGGTTGCTGTTCCCAACTATCGAACCTCATCTATCCGGAGGTTCGAACTCAAGACTTTTCGGTTTAGCAACCATGAGCTTTACCGACTCGACCACTCCAAAGCCAGTCCAAACTTCACATCACAAAATGCCACAGATGAACCAAAATTCGAAGTCATAAAAAGCCAGAACCTAACAGACATTCGTAGCAACAAAAAAGCCAGAATTTATCCAAATTAACGTCAGTGTAAAAGCAAAGTATAAGGTCACTAAAAGCCAGACTTCGACATCACAAAATGCCAGAGTTTAAATAAACAGGTTAAGAAAAGTCAGTTTTTTTTAGTACAACAGCAAATTCTTACACACACAAAAAATAATTTTTTTAAAATTAAACAAAATATGTGAGAGCACAGTATCGAATCACAGTATCGTTTTCTTTCTGCACGATATCGCTGTTAGGCTCAAAACTAAGTCCAGTTAGCACAATGATTAGACTAACGATACTAACAATATATTATACCCAAATACTTCCTCTCGGCGTTTAAAGAAGTTCCGAACCATATTTGCGGATCATAAAATATAAAGTCAGCCGATGAAAAGAAAAAAAAACCTACGTCTAGCTATTCAATCCACCACGGCGGATTAAACTGAAATCACGTCTAAATAAGCAGCGGATATAAACAGCGGCCTAGGCACGGGTTCAGGGTTCGCCGGGGATCAGCCAGGGGGTCCCCAGCAATAAAGGGATCAAAGGCTCGGGCTAAGCACGGCCGGATCATGAACACAGAGGGCCTTCTCACACCTGCCCTGTTTACCCCCCTCCCTCCCCCTTCCTTCACCTGCCCTATACCACCCCCCCCCTCTCTCCCCAGGTATGTGATAACACAATGCGCACGTGCCGTGGTTATAGAACTAACATTTTGTAAAGGAGAGGGGGGCGAGGTTGGCTAAGAGAAGGGTGGGGGAGGGGGGAGTAAAGGGAAAGGGCGGAGGGTTGGGATAAACAGTGTTTGAAAATAAAACAATTAAAATGACACTAGAGTCTATATAATTTGCAGAGGCTGTGTCGTTAGTCATTAACGTGTTTTTAGAAAGATTTGTGTTAAATTTTAAATAGGTCTAAGCCTTCGCATTTATTTATTTTTTTAATAACGCTGTAGAAATTATTTGGAAACATGTGTTGTAGGTTTATATTCTTGGTAAAACCTCTATGTTATAACCCTTGTCCTGTTGCTTAAAGCTGTACGCTACATATTAAGTTTAACAAAAGTGCATACTTTAAGTAACATTTCAATGCTGTTATTTAAAGGGCCGATGGAGTAAAAGGGCCGTATGTTACAGACGACTGTCATGGAGGCTGGCCACAAACGTCAGAATGGTCACTATAAATTTGAAATGGTCCCCATGAAGTCAAACGGTCACCATAAATCTGGAATGGTCCCAGTTAAGGTAGAAGGGTCACCTTAAATTAGGAATGGTCTCTATGAAGTTAGAACGGTCACCATGAATTTGGAATGGTCGCCGTTACGGTAGAATGGTCACCATAAATTAGGAATAGTCCATGTGAAGCTAGAACGGTCACCATACATTTGGAATGGTCCCTGTGATGTTAGTTAGAATGGTCACGTGATTTAAACCTAGGACCAGACGTTAGCCACACCACGTGTTTCTTCCAGACTTTTTTCTCCGGGGGGGGGGGGGGGGGGACACTGGTAAAAGTATGTTTTCTATATAAATTCCATTTCGTTCGGGGGGGGGGGTGAGATCGGAGCCCCCCCCCCCTCCCTCAAGAGATGCCTGGAAGAAACTCTGATTTGTACACCAGCACAAGCTTCAAGTCGTAGAGCAAACCTGTTGTTGTCGTTTGACTACACGAACCTGTACGTTAGAGAAACCGTTGAGGGATGGAGGTTGCATGAACAGACACAGCCAGGTTCATTAATTAACATGCTAATTAGCATGACGTGTGCATAGATCAGACACATCCAGGTGATTACACCTTACAGGTGAAGGGAAGATTACAGACTTCCAGTGGGCGATGTAATTAATGATAGCATAGAGAAAGGGAAATAGATGTGGGCCTATTAGCTTTCTAGAGGAACATATTTAACAATAAACTAAATGTACCTACACTCCCAGATTTTTCAGTTAACTAACTTTTTCTAATCATAGTCTGAAAATATTACGATTTTAGGGCTAATTAAAACCATTTGTTAAAATTTCTCTTTTTAGTAAATAAATATAATTTTATAATATAAGTGAGGTTTACCTCATAAATGAATAAAACTAAGTAATGGTTACCTTTATTAGTGCAACTTAATAAGTACCTAATGTCTAATTAGCCAATAAACACTTACTAATTAAAATACTTCAAGCCAATACCAACCTCACAAAAAATCAACAGCCTTAATAAATGACTGTGCTCTCATTACTCATTAATTAAGCAAGGCCTCTACCCCATAAATAGTAAACTTAATCAGCTGTGGTAATGACCCTCGCTCACCAGCTTTAAACCCTAACCTTAACCCACATTATGCTAGCCTTAACCTACATTATGCTAACCTTAACAGTTATGCTATTAGCCCTAGCCCACACCTTGTTAAACTTAAACCACGCCACACACACCATATTAACACCTTACCCACACCACATTTCATTAACACCTAACCCATACCTTGCTAAACTTAAACTACACCACATTAACCCTAACCCACACCACATTAACACCTAACCCACACCTTGTTAAACTTAAACCACACCACATTAACACCTTACCCACACCTTGTTAAACTTAAAACACACCATATTAACACCTTACCCACACCACATTAACACCTTACCCACACCTTGTTAAACTTAACCCATACCTTGCTAAACTTAAACTACACCACATTAACCCTAACCCACACCACATTAACACCTTACCCACACCTTGCTAAACTTAAACCACACCACATTAACCCTAACCCACACCAAATTAACACCTTACCCACACCTTGCTAAACTTAAACCACACCACATTAACCCTTACCCACACCACATTAACCCTAACCCACACCACATTAACACCTTACCCACACCTTGCTAAACTTAAACCACACCACATTAACCCTAACCCACACCACATTAACACCTTACCCACACCTTGCTAAACTTAAACCACACCACATTAACCCTAACCCACACCACATTAACACCTTACCCACACCTTGCTAAACTTAAACCACACCACATTAACCCTAACCCACACCACATTAACACCTTACCCACACCTTGCTAAACTTAAACCACACCACATTAACCCTAACCCACACCTTGTTAAACTTAAACCACACCACATTAACCCTAACCCACACCACATTAACCCTAACCCACACCACATTAACCCTAACCCACACCACATTAACACCTTACCCACACCTTGCTAAACTTAAACCACACCACATTAACCCTAACCCACACCACATTAACCCTTACCCACACCACATTAACCCTAACCCACACCACATTAACCCTAACCCACACCACATTAACCCTGACCCACACCACATTAACCCTAACCCACACCACATTAACCCTGACCCACACAACATTAACACCTTACCCACACCACATTAACCCTAACCCACACCACATTAACACCTTACCCACACCACATTAACCCTAACCCACACCACATTAACACCTTACCCACACCTTGCTAAACTTAAACCACACCACATTAACCCTAACCCACACCACATTAACACCTTACCCACACCTTGCTAAACTTAAACCACACCACATTAACCCTAACCCACACCACATTAACACCTTACCCACACCTTGCTAAACTTAAACCACACCACATTAACCCTAACCCACACCACATTAACACCTTACCCACACCTTGCTAAACTTAAACCACACCACATTAACCCTAACCCACACCACATTAACACCTTACCCACACCTTGCTAAACTTAAACCACACCACATTAACCCTAACCCACACCACATTAACACCTTACCCACACCTTGCTAAACTTAAACCACACCACATTAACCCTAACCCACACCTTGTTAAACTTAAACCACACCACATTAACCCTAACCCACACCACATTAACCCTAACCCACACCACATTAACCCTAACCCACACCACATTAACACCTTACCCACACCTTGCTAAACTTAAACCACACCACATTAACCCTAACCCACACCACATTAACCCTTACCCACACCACATTAACCCTAACCCACACCACATTAACCCTAACCCACACCACATTAACCCTGACCCACACCACATTAACCCTAACCCACACCACATTAACCCTGACCCACACCACATTAACACCTTACCCACACCACATTAACCCTAACCCACACCACATTAACACCTTACCCACACCACATTAACCCTAACCCACACCACATTAACACCTTACCCACACCTTGCTAAACTTAAACCACACCACATTAACCCTAACCCACACCACATTAACCCTAACCCACACCACATTAACACCTTACCCACACCACATTAACCCTAACCCACACCACATTAACACCTTACCCACACCTTGCTAAACTTAAACCACACCACATTAACCCTAACCCACACCACATTAACACCTTACCCACACCTTGCTAAACTTAAACCACACCACATTAACCCTAACCCACACCACATTAACCCTTACCCACACCACATTAACCCTAACCCACACCACATTAACACCTTACCCACACCTTGCTAAACTTAAACCACACCACATTAACCCTAACCCACACCACATTAACACCTTACCCACACCTTGCTAAACTTAAACCACACCACATTAACCCTAACCCACACCACATTAACACCTTACCCACACCTTGCTAAACTTAAACCACACCACATTAACCCTAACCCACACCACATTAACACCTTACCCACACCTTGCTAAACTTAAACCACACCACATTAACCCTAACCCACACCACATTAACACCTTACCCACACCTTGCTAAACTTAAACCACACCACATTAACCCTAACCCACACCACATTAACCCTTACCCACACCACATTAACCCTAACCCACACCACATTAACACCTTACCCACACCTTGCTAAACTTAAACCACACCACATTAACCCTAACCCACACCACATTAACACCTTACCCACACCTTGCTAAACTTAAACCACACCACATTAACACCTTACCCACACCTTGCTAAACTTAAACCACACCATATTAACACCTTACCCACACCACATTAACCCTAACCCACACCACATTAACACCTTACCCACACCTTGTTAAACTTAAACCACATTAAACCTAACCCCCACTTTGCCTGAGATAACAGCTCAACCTAAACAAAAACTACACCTGACCACTACAGTCACACACAACAAATCAATTGAACTCAACTTAATCACACAATCAATCAATACAAGGGCAAATTATCAACAATTAAGGCAATTTTCCTGGGACATTTGGAATCAATAAATTTAGGGTTAGAAACCTAGAAAACAATTGCTGCTTCATCACTGGCAAAAATAAACTACTCAGTTCACTACACCAAAATAGAACAATCAATATGTCCATACATCACACTGGTTCAGTAGATCATTAAGTTCCATGTGTAAATGTGATCAATTTATAACAAAAAAATCACATGTCTGATTTGTTTAGCAACTGACCTAATAATTGTCCAGCAACTGACCTAATGATTGTCCAGCAAAAGACCTAATGATTGTCCAGCAACTGACCTAATGATTGTCCAGCAACTGACCTAATGATTGTCTTGCAAATAACTTAATGATTGTCCAGTAACTGACCTAATGATTGTCTGGCAACTGACCTAATAATTATCCGGCAACTGACCTAATGATTGGCAACTGACCTAATGATTGTCCAACTACTGACCTAATAATTGTCATGCAATTGACCTAATGATTGTCCAGCAACTGACCTACTGATCGTCCAGTAATAATTGTGCAACAACACCACAAATAATATATGGCTAGTCCCTACCCCAACAATTTTTTCAACCTATAGCCAAACCACTGTCCAGCAATCGACCTACCAATCTCCATTTGCTGACCACACCGAACAAATCCCCAAAAATAAAAATCTTATTATTCCATTCATGATCATGTGATATGCCAAAAGAACCTGATTCATTTACAAGTTAATTAGAAATATTCCAAAATATCCCCAACCCATTCAATGGTTCTCTGTTCCTCAACTATTTTGGCAATGACAGAGTAAAGAATTATTAACAAAATGCACAACAGATAAAGAAGAAAAAAATTCCCATTTCATCATTTTTGGAAAAGCACAGTAAAAAAACTAATTAATTTGGGTTGTAATTAATAATTCAGCGTGTAATCATGAGGGAAAAAGTCATGTTTATAAAAAAAAATTTACAAGCGAAAGGATTGTAGGGAATGATCGGATATTAAGGTAAAATTTGACAGAAAAGATAGTAGATTTACAATGGTGTAGAATATAAATACATTTACAGGGTCAAATTTTGACATAGGATGGTAAGACAGGGTTTTAGGATAGGATGGTAGGACATGATTTTGGGATAGGATAGTAATACATAGGATAGTAAAACAACAGAGTAAAAGCAGATAGCAGGAGAAAATTCTTAGGATGGTAGGCAAGATATTAGGATAGAATGGAAAGACAAGATTTTAATATAGGATGGTAGAACATTTTGGGATAGGATTACAGGACAAGATTTAGGGATTGGATGGTCATACAAGTTTAGGGATAGGATGAAATGGCCAGCATTTGGGATAGTAAGGTTGGACAAGAGTTTGGAATATGATGGGAAGACAAGATTTTGGAATAGGATAGTAGAACAAGGTTTGGAGATAGAATGACAGGGCAAGATTTTGGGATTCGATGACACATCAAAATTTTGAGATAGGAAGATAGGTCAAGTTTTTAGGACAGGATGGTCGGGAAAGTTTTTGTGGGATATGATGGTAGGGAAAGTTTTTTGGGATAGGATGGTAGGGAAATTTTTTTGGGATAGGATGGTAGGGAAAGTTTTTTGGGATAGGATGGTAGGGAAAGTTTTTTTGGGATAGGATGGTAGGGAAAGTTTTTTTGGGATAGGATGGTAGGGAAAGTTTTTTGGGATAGGATGGTAGGGAATGTTTTTTTGGGATAGGATGGTAGGGAAAGTTTTTTTGGGATAGGATGGTAGGAAATGTTTTTTTGGGATAGGATGGTAGGGAACGTTTTTTGGGATAGGATGACAGAAAAAGATTTGGGAACAGAATGGTAGCAGCCAATTACCTTTTTAAACTGGTGGACATGCTCTTTGATGTCTTCAGTGCAGCACTTTTAGATGTGGATGATGCTGGCGGGCGGGATGAGGATGGCGCTGGGGTGACCGGTAATCCAAGACCCTCCTCCTCCTCGCCAGCCTCTCTTGGGCGGCTGCGCTTGCGGGAATTATTTCCATTGGACGTGGATGCGGACGATGAGCTTCGATCTGTTGACATACTGGAGAATGGCGGCTGTAGAGGATACACAGTGGAATCCTCCCCTACTCCGGAACTTTGGTCAGGAAATGGTCCGTTTCTTGGAATGACAGATTTTTGGGAAAATTGGAATTCTACACTGTAAATAGGATTAGAAAAAAATTAAATAAAAGATATAAATAAACTGATTCTGAAAGGGAACATCTGTCAATAAAACCCAAAGCAAACCGACATAAAGAAAGTTGTTGAGTTCTGGTTTAGTGGTCACCTAAGCTTTTGTGGGTACCTGACTTGTCGGGAGAATAAAACATTGAGGTAAAGTTGACTGACCACCGCACAATCCCTTCTTACGTCAAGTTTACAGAAGCAGGTGAACTCTACTTGACCTGCCATACTGACATCAAGACCACAAAAGGTAAACTGGTTTACATTAATACCTGGACACGCACCTGGAATGGTGTGGTTGAATGGTAGAGCGTCCATTCGACTACTAAAGTCTCAAGTTCGGATCCTTGACTAAAGTTGTAGCACATCCCTGATTCCCTAATTGATACTTGACTTATGTTAGGGAAAGAAAAAATGGCTGGGCATAGCACTGACTGAACTAACCCTTCATATGCTGAGGCCACAGTATCAGGTGGACTCTACTTCACCTGCCCTGTACGTGGACCAGTAAGTTTAAAAAGGAACTTCACTTACACCTGACACCAGTTTGACTTTTTAAAAAAAACAAGCCTAAACTAACTTTGACATTTAAAAGCAGATAATTTTTTCAGACTCTGAAGTGTTATATAACAGTTTCAGCAGTTTTAAAATGTTTGTCTTTTTTTTTCATTATTAAATGAAACAAAAAACTGATCCTTAAATAAACATGGCTATATAAGTTACATTATTAACAAATGTATGAAAGCATGAACACTAAAAATACAATATATTCTGTTACTATTTATAGCACAATATAAGCTCCCTTACAAATTGTAAACCAGATTTGTAACAATTGTTTTTAAACTTAAAACATACATCTAGTCTTCTTTATGATGTACCGTAAAGATTGATTATCATAAAAGCAATTTAATGCAAAGCTGGAAAGAATGGGTTTTTTAAAAACTAGGATGCACAAAAGCTGCAGTTTTATAAGAAACTAAACAAACTTTGTACGTGAACAAGTTATTAAGGATCTCCTTGTTGTGAGTGAATAGAATTATGGATTTTAAAGACACTACAAATATGAAGGAGGAAAGCTTGGCTTTAATTTTTAAACCCCAGTCTTTCTAAAATGTAATGATGACTTAAGTAGTATTACAATAAGTTCATGTCACCAATTTATTAATTTTTTTTTTACTGATAATGGAAATCATCAAAGGAAAATATTGCAACTTATAGAATGAAATAAACTAAATACATAACATAACCTTGATAATATGCTTTTAGGAAAGTTCCTGTTTGGACCTAGCCATTCCATTAGGCTGATGATGTTCAACTGTTTCTTGACCTCAGCTTATAAAGGGACAGTGTGGTCAGCACTATGCCAAGCCACCTGTCTTTCTCCTACATAAGTCAGGTACCAATCAGAGCTGGGTGGACAAAGGAATGTCCTACAGTAAATAGCCCTAAGCAAGATCCAAACTCGTGAGCTTTGGTCTAGCAGCCAAACACAATTTCCACCCCTACTCCCCTCCCCCCAACAGTAATATGCATTTGGTTAGATATAAAAGAAAAACACATCTGTGCTAGTCAGTTAAGTACAAGAAAGATACAACAATCCCAGTAACAAGATCACCATGAAGATTACTTGCACTAACTCTGTAACATGACAATAGCCTTGAGGTAGTTGCATGAACACAAGAAGGGGACATAAAAACTTTATAGTTGGGATGTACACAGCTGAGCTAAACCTAAGGGTTAGGTTTAAGCATAAAGTCTATTTCTATATTCAAGTAATGGTGAATGGAGACTGGTAGTTTTATAGTTGGGATGTACACAGCAGAGCTAAACCATAGGGTTAGGTTTAAGCATACCCTTACCCCTCAAGTTAACTAATAAAGGGAGAGAAAAAAAAAACTTGATTTGATACTGTAATGCCTTGGCTGTGTTTAAGTTTCTTATTCGTCATTTTCAATTATATTTTTATCAAAGTATTCAAACATCAAGTCCAACTTTATGGACAAACTGGACAGTGGTCTCCAGTGTGTTAAAAAAAAAAACCCTAATCAAAATTTAATGTAAATATTCATGTTGCATCTTCACTCTGTTCATTGTACAGCTTGGCTAACACACAGCTGAGCTAAACCATAGGGTTAGGTTTAAGCATAAAGTCTATTTCTATATTCAAGTAATGGTGAATGGAGACTGGTAGTTTTATAGTTGGGATGTACACAGCTGAGCTAAACCATAGGGTTAGGTTTAAGCATAAAGTCTATTTCTATATTCAAGTAATGGTGAATGGAGACTGGTAGTTTTATAGTTGGGATGTACACAGCTGAGCTAAACCATAGGGTTAGGTTTAAGCATAAAGTCTATTTCTATATTCAAGTAATGGTGAATGGAGACTGGTAGTTTTATAGTTGGGATGTACACAGCTGAGCTAAACCATTAGGTTTAAGCATAAAGTCTATTTCTATATTCAAGTAATGGTAAATGGAGGCTGTTAGTTTTGTAGTTGGGATGTACACAGCTGAGCTAAACCATAGGGTTAGGTTTAAGCATAAAGTCTATTTCTATATTCAAGTAATGGTGAATGGAGACTGGTAGTTTTATAGTTGGGATGTACACAGCTGAGCTAAACCATAAGGGTTAGGGTTTAAGCATAAAGTCTATTTCTATATTCAAGAAATGGTGAATGGAGGCTGTTAGTTTTATAGTTGGGACGTACACAGCTTTGCTAAAGGAGAGAGGATCAAGTTTAAAGCTACATGATTGATGAGAAAAAAACGCCCACCGGAATCTCCAGTAATAATGTTGAATGAATCTGAGTACTTTAGTTAACGCTAACCGGAATCTCAGTAATAATGTTGAATGAATCTAAGTACTTTAGTTAACGCCAATCGGAATCTCCAATATTAATGTTAGATGAATGTGATTACTTGAGTTATTTATGTGAACTCACCATAGCATAGTCAGCTAAGTAACAATGGGTGAAGTCTAGAAAAAGTTTGTGTTCAATGGCCTTACTAGTGTAGTTTGGGCAAAAACATGGCTTAGGTAAAATGGACTATTTTAGTGGTAGGAGTGAACACACCACAGCAAAGCTATGTCACAATGGGTTTGAAGTCTAGAGATAGTTTGTGTTCAATGTCCTTACTCATGTGGTTTTATTAAAAACATAGCTCAGCTAAGGCTAAATTAAATCATAGGGTTAAGTCTAGGGATAGATTCTAAAGTTTTACTTAAGTTAATGACAGCTGTGGTTACACATTGTTGGTGTGTGTGTGGGGGGGGGGGGGGAGTTGTACAAACAATAAGCTAACAAACACATGTACATATGAACTACTTTTAAAATAGAATTTAAAATCAGATTGCACATTTTTTAAATTTCTTAAGTTTATTAAATGCAAAAACCTAGCTTGGTGAATAACTTAAGCTGTGAACCTACTTCTTAAATTTAAATATGGAATGGATTAAGGAAATGGGGTGGGGGTGGAGGTCAGGGTTGAAAATTAAGTAGTTTGAATCTGTCTTTGTAGGGGTGGGGTGTATTGTATTCGTAGGGATTGGAATGTAGGTTGTTCAAATCATTGTAAACTTCTGTAGGGATGGGGGGGGGGGTGTATTATATTTAATGGTTGGAATGTAATGTGTTTGATTTGTTAGGATCAATATCCTTTTCTAGGAATGGGGGGGGGGGGGGAGATGTAGGCTACAGAAAAAAGTGGGTGGGGGAGGGGGGGATTTATTTAATGGTTGGAATGTAAGTTATATGGATCAATATACTAGTTGGAATGTTATTTGTCTGGATCAATATGCATTTCTAGGAATAGGGGGGATGAGGGGGTGCATTATTTTAATTGGTTGGAATGTTATTTATTTAGGTCAATATAATTCTCTAGGAATAGGTGAAGGGGGGGGGGGGGGGAGTGCAGGTATGGGTGCATTATGTTTAGTAGTTGGAATGTAATTTGTCTGGATCAATATGCATTTCTAGGAATAGGGGGATGAGGGGGGTGCATTATTTTAATTGGTTGGAATGTTATTTATTTAGGTCAATGTAATTCTCTAGGAATGGGGGGAAAGGGGGGGGTGCAGGTATGGGTGCATTATGTTTAGTAGTTGGAATGTAATTTGTCTGGATCAATAGTTATATACTTTTTTTAAGGGAGTGTGTGCATTAAATTTAATGGTGGGAATATAAATTGTTTGGGTTAATATACTTATCTACAAACGGACGGGAGGGGGGGGGGAGTTGTGAATTATTTTTAGAAATTGTACTGTAAGTGGTCTCAATCAATCTTTACTGCCTCCAAACTGGCAGATGTCGCTGCAACATTTTACCTATCTATGAAAGAAAAAAATGTATAAGAAAATTCTAGTGTTTGAATGGAGAACATTTTAAATACCCCATTGTAGAAAAAAGTTCATTAGATATATCTAGTGATTGTGGAAGGGGGGGGGGGGGGGGGGGAGACAACATTTTCCTTATTTATGAATGAAAGAACAAAATTGACAAGAAAATTCTAGTGGTTGGATGAAGGACATTTTAACTACCCCATTGTAGGGCTGCACTATGCACTCAATACATTATCACGACAAAACTGACTCCTGGCAGAAGACTAAGAAAAAGCCACTCCACCCAAACACAACAGTATTGATCTCTGGAGTTGATTGAACCAAATGTCACGCCATTTAACTCTAAGCTGAGAGAACATATTTCAGTTGACAAATTACAGACTCAACTGATTGTCTACACAAGAGTATTCTAGTTGTCTGTCTACTCTACAGAAGTGTATTCTAGTGGTCTGTCTTAGTCTACAAATAAAATACACAAGAGTATTCTAGATGTCTGTCTTAGTCTACACAAGAGTATTCTAGATGTCTGTCTACTCTACAGAAGTGTATTCTAGATGTCTGTCTACACTAGAGTTGTTTGTCTATTCTACAGAAGTGTATTCTAGTGGTCTGTCTTAGTCTACACAAAAAGTACACAAGTGTATTTTAGATGTCTGTCTACTCAAGAGAATTCTAGGTGTCTGTTAGCATAACAGTATTCAGATTTTTTTTGTCTACACAAGTGTATTCTAGTTGTCTGTCTTAGTCTACACTAAAACTAAATTATTCAGGTACTCTGTCTTAGTCTACACTAGAGTATTCTAGTTGTCTGTCTACACTAGAATATTCTAGTTGTCTGTCTACACTAGAATATTCTAGACTAGTTCTCTGTCTACACTAGAGTATTCTAGTTGTCTGTTTACACTAGAATATTCTAGACTAGTTGTCTGTTTACACTAGAGTATTCTAGTTGTCTGTATATTCTAGAGTATTCTAGTTGTCCGTCTACACTAGAGTATTCTAGTTGTCTGTCTACACTAGAATATTCGAGTTGTCTGTCTACACTAGAATATTCTAGACTAGTTGTCTGTCTACACTAGAATATTCTAGTTGTCTCTCTACACTAGAGTATTCTAGTTGTCTGTCTACACTAGAGTATTCTAGTTGTCTGTATATTCTAGAGTATTCTAGTTGTCTATCTACACTAGTCTACAGTAGTCCTACTTTATACACACATTTTAAAAATATGTCTACACAATATTATTCTAGGCACAAATCCCTTAGTCACTGAAGCTAATTCCTTTATTGCTATGGTAATTAGTCCATAATCAATGCGTAAAAGTCCCCCCCCCCCCCTTCATATCCAGTCACAATGTAGGTTGGTTAGGATTAGGAAGGGATTAGTGTTAAGATAGAGGTGTAAGGTCAGGGATATAGAAGTATAGTGTTGCGTGTTCACACAGAATATTTAATTGGTTTTACTGTAGACGACAAACGTGTTCGATAGTCTAGGTTACAAAGACTCCAAACAAAAGATATTTTACTTTTTAAAAAGAAAACAAAACGACTTTATAAATTGGTAATAAAAATCACTTCATAACTAGATCTAGATTAAAATAATATCAATCAGAACCTATATGTTACGGGCATTTTAGTTCATTAATCAGTGGCCCAATTCAACTGGATTATTAAAGAACGGGGGAGGGGGGAAAATAATCACCAATAAAATAATTAAAATAAAATAACGAAGCAAGCGAGATTGCATTAATTAAAATTATGACGAACTTGTGTTCGTGCTTTGCCAGTCCATCTACTTGATCTTGATCTAGATTAGATCACAACGGAGGGCTAGTGTTTTCATACGATTTTAATCAATTTATCCCTTCTTCCAATCCTCCCCCCTCCCTCTCCACCCCCACTACCCCTACACTACACAACAGTAAGAAAGGAGGAAAAATTTCCTGAGTCCTTCACGCGATACGGTTCTACTGTAAACACTCGTAAATTCAACCAACAGGAGTTAGTGTTGTTGAGAGGTTAGAAACAAATTTAAAAACGGATGGGTTAAACTTGGTTTTAAGAAGTTTTATGCATATCACAGTATAGATATATGGTTGGGTCGTGTAAATACATGCATGTTATGTCATAATTAGATGAGTGGTGTTAGCACGAGCCGTTTGATATTGAATCTCGACTTGCTTGTCTATCGGCGTTAGGCCGATCGTAGGATTTTAGGTCTCGGTCAATATCAACAAAGAAATGTATCAAATATACGCGGTGTTTACGGCTCATATTTTAACTACACATTCTTTGTCATGTTAGCTGTCATGATGTGACTTACCTTGTGAAAATAATGAGTAGATCCGGAGAAATTCGGGATGGTTGACCAGTATCCTCGATTCTGCCTGTGCTAGCTACGCGCTGTTATCTTGGGAAAGGCTTTCGCGTTGTGACCTACTGGAATAGGCTGTGCTGTTGAGAATACCTCCCGCCGGAGACTAGGAAATAACAAAGCTCGCTGTCTTTGTAAATAAACCGCGAACGTGCTTAAAATGAATTAATAATACATTTATTTTATGCAAAGCCTTGTATAATAGTACTATAATCAAAAACAATTCAGAGAATCGCTAAAATCAGGAAGGTAAATATCATCTCTAACGTAGGAGGTCAATGTAAAAGTAAAGAGCAGATTCCATAGATCATTGAGTGATGTGTCTCGGTTGTCACCGGCTGTTAAAAAGAAAAAAAAAACCAAAGCGCGTTTTAAAAAAAAAATCTGTTAACATGTGATTTTGTTAGGATTAATAAACAATAATCAAAACTTAACCAGCTGTAGGCTTGTACAAGTGTTTAGTATATGTTTTTCTTTCATCTTGTGTTGCTATATCGTGATAGCTTTAATCATAATGAGATCAATCGATGTCTATAATTAATGTTGGAGGATATTATTACATTATCATTTTTCACTCAGCCGTACTACAGGGTTCGTTTTATCAGTGGCATAGCCAGGATCGTCTCAAAGGGGGGGGGGGGGGGGGGGGGGTTCCAATTTTTACCCGGGGACAAACTTTCGATTTGCACCCCCCTCAAACTTTCGATTTGCACTTCCCCCCTCAAACTTTCGATTTGCACCCCCCCTCAAACTTTCGATTTGCACCCCCCTCAAACTTTCGATTTTCACCCCCCCCCCTCATACTTTTTCAATATACCGAGGGGTCTATGGGGGGGGGGGGGTTATGACCCCTAACCCCCCCCCCCCTGCCTACGCCACTGCGTTTGATAATGACGTTACAGTGAGGGAAGGGGGCGGGGTGAGGTAGGGTGGAAATAGAGATTACATGAGAGGGAGGTACGTATGGGTAGAGTGGGTTACCAACTTGTTTTCTTTCAGACATTTTTCTCCGGGGGGGGGGGGGGGGGGCTTCGGAAAAAGTATATATTTTCTATCTAAATCCTTTTCGTTCAGAGGAGGGCGGTAAACCTGCTCGTAGAGATGCCTGAATAGTTTCTTTCAGGCATCTTTTCAAGTGCCCCCCCCCCCCCGGAAGAAAACGTCTGGAAGAAACAATGTGCATGAAAGTAACAGGTTACCAAACGTTACGTTTTGTTATGTATTTGTAAAGGAAAAAAATATTGAAAACAGTAGCTTTAGCTAACGTAATCGTTGTTAAGGAGGTGGTGTTGGGGGGGGGGGGGGGGTGAAACCACAAAGATGGGCTACCCCTAGAGTCAGGTTGAGATGATGTCCCAGGACTCTGGAGATCCTTGGGTGGCGCCACGTACACCAGCAGTGGTGACTGGCAGTGATGTGATGATGAAGTTAATATATATCAGGCGAGTAAGGCTAATTGTGACGTTGTGAGTGGATAGTTAATCTCAGCTAGATTGTCGACTCCTACACCTTATGGAAAGTTCTTGGTTTAGGACTAGGTTAAAAGTTACCGTTGACGTTAAGGTTTACGTATTGGTTTTAGCCCCCCCCCCCTTCCCCATATCCCAGTGCAGTGGCGTAGGCAGAGGGTTAGGGGGGGGTCATAACCCCCCCCCATAGACCCCTCGGTATATATATAAAATGTATGAGGGGGGGTGCAAATCGAAAGTTTGAGGGGGGGGGGGTGCAAATCGACAGTTTGTCCCCGGGTAAAAATTGGACCCCCCTCTGAGACGATCCTGGCTACGCCACTGTCCCAGTGATAATATTCTTAGCAACGGATATGATCACTGTTAAGGTACGAAGAGCCCATCTTATAAATCTATTAAAATATATGTGTAGCGTTACAACTATTAGCCAAAAATGTAGTCAATTAAAGATTCCTCTTTAGACCTAACGATCCATAAGTCAGATGAAGTAGAATGCATGTTTCTTGATCTCGCATATGGAGGCATGGCGTTGTCGGCACTGTGCCAAGCTGCCTATACCTCGTAACATGAGTTAAGTACCCATCAGAGCTGGGTGGAAGACTGGGTCGTTGTACTGACTACCCGGATTCAAAGTCGAGGATTTCAGGTTAGCTGTCTAGCGCTCTACCGCTAGGCCACGCCATCCCTGCGTAGGAAAGGGTGAGTGAGTTCGAGGAGGTTTAACCCCCCCCCCCCCCCCCGTTTCCACCCACCCGTTAGACAAAAAACTAAAGTTGGTTCGCGCTGTTACAGCTATTGGAAACTGTGTGCTCTGTCGCTTTATGTATAGAATTTTAAAATTGTGAGATTATAAAAATAATTTAACTTTCTTAAAATCATTATGGGATATATATATATATATATATATATATATATATATATATATATATATATATATATATATATATATGCCTATATACGCATATACAGGCCTATACATATATAGATACATATATAGGGCCTATATACAAATATATATATATATATATATATATATATATATATATATATATATATATATATATCGCCTCCCCACTCCACCCTGAGAAACCCCTGCCTTCGATCAATTAAACCAAGTCTCATGACACGCAATACTCTGCGGTATGACATAAAAAAGAAACCACTTATCATAGCTGTATATTTTTTCCCCTCAGTAGTGCCAGTTTAGTATGGCGGCAGGTTTCATAATTGATGGCACGGGGCTAAAAAAATCTTTTTTCAAGAAGGGATTTTAATGTCTTTATCAATATAGTGACGGGGTGGGATTGTAGACTGGTTTGTGTGGAGCTGGTGGGGTGGGGGTGGGATTGTAGACTGTATTGTGTGGAGCTGGTGGGGTGGGGGTGGTCGTTGCTGAAGGAACTTTTTCATTTATTTAATCCCCGTTTACATTAATACATTTGCATTTTTTTACAATGACCATCACGAATTTTTGAAACTGTGATAGTTCGCTTTGTGTTTTATCATTATTAAATACACTAGAAAGGGTCGAAGTGGTCGAGTCTGTTAAGCTCATTGTTGCTAAACTGAGAAGTTTTCGAGTTCGGACCCACTCTTCTCGAAGAGACAACTCCAAAATCAAACAACTGCTGCCTTGTAAATTGTTCTTGTTTGGACAAAGGCTATGAAAACAAATCCAAAAAGAAAAGCAGGCTGAAATCGGAGTCAATGAACTCAATGGCATAACCAGTTGACATGTATACTTTATACTTTTATACACTAAAAATTAAGAACGAAGAAGAAATACACTAGAAACTGGCGCTCAACAACTAAGGAAATTCGTCAAGTCGGTTACCACGAAATATAAAAAGTTAAAAAATACTCGCCTTTCTTCCGTAATCGATACACTACTGTTAGGATACATTTATTGAAACTTCAATGAAGTTATGTCGTTTTAACACAAGCCTGTATGACCGTGATGACGCAAGTTATACGTCATAGAGGTCAAGAAGAAGAAAGCAAAAACAGCATAGCGTAGTCAGGTAGACCAATAGAACTGCAGGAGATGACCGGTCACGTGAGACGGTCAGATGACCACTGAAGCGTGGGTCAGCAGTTGGAGATAGATAGCGCTAGGGGAAAGATGTAGAGAGATAAAATGTAGATAATGTTAGAGTTGGTCATGGGAGCGTGTAGGGAGATGTCGAGAGTTAGTTGTAGTTAGAACAGTTTGACTGTTGTGTAAATAAAGACTATTCCTATTATCTTGAATTGGACTTGTGTTTGATTCCATACACTGTACCGGCATATATAAACAGAGGCGATCTCCGAAGAAAGAATATATATATCCTATATTCATGACGGAACATTACTGATAATATATATATATATATATATATATATATATATATATATGTGACCTAGGCTAGTTGCATCTTTCCTGTTCGCAACGCCAAATGTGACCTTCCCCGAGTCTATCCTGCCCGACAACGCCAATTGTAACGAGTTGAACCACTCATGCTACACAACATCGACTACAGTAGAAAGACTCGAAGATGCAGGTTCGCTATTGATCCTTTTATTACATGAACCAAGAAATGCTTCAATATAACACAATGAATCAACAGAAATGTTTCACAATAATAGTCTGAATCAACTGACCCCCTAACAGTCCTCACTAGGCTTCATATAACTGAATCCACATGTCTATTGTCCTTCTTAACACAATATAACCAACTTGAGTATGTCACACAGACTGACTGATCTAAAGCGAGCGATGAAGATCGAAGAGCGGTAAGAGGTGTAAGAGAACGAGTTCAGTCGTCCCCTCCTATTTATGCCTTGTATCCGTACTCGTCTCCGTACTTGTATTCCTCCGTAATCGATACTTGTACTCGATGTCTCCGACCACTAGTTGCGTAGTTCTAACATACAGTCCGTGAAATAACATCTGCATCCTATCAATCAAAGTTGACAGGCCGTCTCACTCCTCGTACCGTTTCCCAAAATAGAACGCGTTGGCTTTGAGATTGTTATCAGACCGACCCAATAAGCCACCTGCTATCGGTTGCGTCAGACTGCAATACTGCGTCTCGGCTTCTCGTTCGTTATCAGATTTGTAACTAGTAGTTAGGCCCACCCTAGCTACATCCACCCCTGCCTTTTTTTGTGTGTTTTCAACCACAAACAACGCCTGGCAGGTGCACTCCTCCAAAGTCAATCGCATAATCGTAAAAAAAATTTATTGTTCCACTCACTGTCCACGACGTCCCATTCGTATACGATTGACAGTTATACCTATTTCACATATCAACTGTGTCTACATCGTCTTCCTGAGACACAAAACAGTTCTAGAATTCACATCCACCCTTTTCGTTTGGTGCCTTCACCAGTTCACTTTTATAGCTTTTTGAACCGTCTGTTCTCATACCAGCGCGACCATGAAAGACTTGATGGTTGCTGACAAAAAATTTCGTCTTCCTTCTGTTCCTCAAACTTCTCCGCGGACCACTTATCTGATGGTCTACTGTCTCTCTGCTTCTGGAAGGAACGGGATCCTCTTTGTTGCCGTTATCCTCCACTTGTGTATCGCGGTTGTTCTGATGATGGTGATATGGTTCCGGGATGGGTATGTGAATTTCCGTTATAGTTTCCGGTTCCCTAATTGTCTTGGATTTCCTTGTGTGTAACTGCTCTTCTTGCCTATTCCAATATTTCTTTAATTGAGCAATATTCGCCCACCGATCCGGTTTGGCGTGATCGATGGGTCTTATCTTAAAGGGGCCACCTGCTACTTTAGGCATCTCCACGACTTGCCATATCTCCTGTCCCCAGAGATCGTGGATTTTGTTTCTGCCTAACGGGTGACTACGCAGTAATACCCTGTCATTCAGTTTGAGTGGCGGGTCCTTTGTCTGTACCGGCGGTTCCCTTCGCCGTGCTTCATGTTCTAGTCTTTCCTGTACTACCCTGTACATTTCTCTAATTCTTCTCATATGTTCATTCACATATTCCAGTGCGGTGTATGAGCCAGTCATACTCTCCCTTTTTCCTAGGAACAAATCAAGAGGGAGTCGAGCCTCCCGTCCGAACAGCAACATGTATGGCGTAAAGCCGGTTGTGGCATGGGGTGTGCAGTTGTATAGATATACCAACTCTGGGAGAAAATCAGGCCAACGTTTTTTCTGTTCAGGTTCTAGCGTACGCAGCAAATCATGCATGCTGCGGTTGAACCGTTCACACTGTCCGTTTCCTTTCGGATTAAATGTGGTTGTTCTAGATTTGTTGATCCCGTAGTGGCTGCACAGTTGGTTAATTACTTCTGACTCGAAAGCCCTTCCTTGGTCAGAGTGTAATTGTCTTGGTATGCCATATTTGATGAACCAATGTTCTATTAAGACCTTTGCCACTGTTTTGGCGGTCTGATCTCGCGTGGGCACCGCCACCGTCCATTTGGTGAATACATCAGTCATTACCAACACATGTTCCGTCCCATCCGATGATTGCTCCAACGACGTAAAGTCCATAGCCACAATCTCTAGTGGTTTTGTCGCTAGTAGGTGTCCTGATGGCTGTCTCATTTTGACAACTGGCATTTTCGCATGCTGACACCTCACACAAGCCTCACAATGGCGTTTGACCTCCATTTCCATATTGGGCCAGTAACACCTCCGTCGTAATATTTTGTGCGTCCTGTCCTGACCCTGGTGTCCTGCCCTGTCATGTGCCAACCTTAGCACTTCTTCTCTTAACTGTCCAGGCACCACCACCTGGTGTATTGTCCCATCAATTTGGTCATGAATTCTCCGCATGAGAACACCATCCTCTATACTGAGACGGTCCCACTGACTCAGTATTTTCTTTGTTTCTCGACCAAATTGTTCTCTTTCCCTTCTTCCTGGGAATTTTTGTTCCTGGACGTATTTCAATAGCGGTTGTAAGCCACTATCCGTTCTCTGGGCATCTCTTATCTTTTGGTGATTAAGGCAATTAAAATCACTACTGTCCATATGTCCGGGCTCTGTGGATATGTGCTCCACCCCGGTCTGCCCGTTCTGCATCACTTGTACCCCATGAGGGATATCTGTTGACGCTCTGACCTCACATATTCCTGTCAGTGTTTCTTCCTCATCACCCGGTCTCTCGTAAGGATTCCTTGATAAGGCGTCCGCATTGCCATTGGACCGCCCCGGGCGATACTTTATCTCTAGGTCAAAGAGTGCCAATTCTGCTGCCCATCGCTGTTCGATGGATCCCAGCCTTGCTGTACTTTGAAGTTCTTTTTCAATATCGGATAATTTCTCTTCAAGTCTTGTTTGAGACTCTTTCATTTGTTGTGTTTTACCTTTCTTTTTCTCCTTACTGTGTTTCTTTGTCATTTTGTTTACTAAGTCATTACCTCGCCGCTCTGTAGCCTTGACTTGCCTTACAGAGGGCGATCGTTTCACCGGACAGTGTTGTGCCATATGTCCGGGTTGTGAGCGGGACAGGCAAATTGGTCGACCATCAGCCGTCCACCGGAGCGATGGACCGGCAGGTCGCGGCTGTCCAACCTGTCTCTGTTTTGGCCCGTTCTTTTCCTGATTCTCAGCTGTTGACCTGCTCTCTAACCTCTCCAATCGTTGGTCAACCTTAACCAGGTGGGCCAACAGTTGAGCCATCATGGTCTCCATCGTGTCGGTCCCTGTGGGTGGGGATTGTCTCTGTTCAGGTACAGAGACTTTGTCCACCGAACAGTTCGATTGGTCCTCATCCTCGGACCTGCGGATCGCTGAGTTCCTGACCTGAAGGAAGGTCAACTGCGGGTCTTTGTGGACCTCCTCTTTCAACTCTCTTCTTAGGATCGGGGTTGCCAGCCCCTCAATGAAATGGTCCCTCAGTAGGCGTGCATCCATGTCGGGTATTTTGCCTTTTACCGCTTCAAAGGCCCCGTTCATGCGGTGTGAATACTCCATCACACTCTCCGCCATTCTCTGCTTCAAGCCTACTAACACCGTTAGCAGTTGCGAACCCGACCGTCTCTCCCCAAAGGTCTCCATAATCAGATCCAGCACCTTATCTGGATCTGATTGGATGGTTTTATCGTGGCATTTGACCTCTGCCCTAACCGTCTCTCCTATGCTGCCCATCAGCAGTCTTAATCTTTCCTCTGGTGACATGCCTCTCGAGGCCCAGGCCGCTTTGACCTCTTCACTGAACCTGTTGGTTAAAGTGGGATCACCGTCCCCGTAAAATTTGTTAATGTGGGACTCTCTGGGTAGGACCACTATATGGGTCTGCTTCTCGTCCAGAGTAGACATTTTATTCCGTAAGTAAAACAAAAGAGTTCTTTCTTACCGTGTGTATATGAAAAAAATTTTCCTCAATTTTCACAGTTCCTGAATGTCCGAATTCACATACACACAAAACACAGTTATGCACAAGGTTGACTATGGGTGCCTCGAACGGCAAGTCTAGTTGAATTCATCCTGCTCGACGACGCCAAATGTGACCTAGGCTAGTTGCATCTTTCCTGTTCGCAACGCCAAATGTGACCTTCCCCGAGTCTATCCTGCCGACGACGCCAAATGTGACCTAGGCTAGTTGCATCTTTCCTGTTCGCAACGCCAAATGTGACCTTCCCCGAGTCTATCCTGCCCGACAACGCCAATTGTAACGAGTTGAACCACTCATGCTACACAACATCGACTACAGTAGAAAGACTCGAAGATGCAGGTTCGCTATTGATCCTTTTATTACATGAACCAAGAAATGCTTCAATATAACACAATGAATCAACAGAAATGTTTCACAATAATAGTCTGAATCAACTGACCCCCTAACAGTCCTCACTAGGCTTCATATAACTGAATCCACATGTCTATTGTCCTTCTTAACACAATATAACCAACTTGAGTATGTCACACAGACTGACTGATCTAAAGCGAGCGATGAAGATCGAAGAGCGGTAAGAGGTGTAAGAGAACGAGTTCAGTCGTCCCCTCCTATTTATGCCTTGTATCCGTACTCGTCTCCGTACTTGTATTCCTCCGTAATCGATACTTGTACTCGATGTCTCCGACCACTAGTTGCGTAGTTCTAACATACAGTCCGTGAAATAACATCTGCATCCTATCAATCAAAGTTGACAGGCCGTCTCACTCCTCGTACCGTTTCCCAAAATAGAACGCGTTGGCTTTGAGATTGTTATCAGACCGACCCAATAAGCCACCTGCTATCGGTTGCGTCAGACTGCAATACTGCGTCTCGGCTTCTCGTTCGTTATCAGATTTGTAACTAGTAGTTAGGCCCACCCTAGCTACATATATATATATATATATATATATATATATATATATATATATATATATATATATATATATATATATATATATATATATATATATATATATATATGGTCAGGGTGACGATCGGTTCCTTCTTAAGGGTTACACCACCCCACCCCTCCACCCTTTCAAAATAATTCACCATCCCCTCAAAATCTAAAGACAATTTTTCGGTTATGTAGTTGGAGGGGGGGGGGGGGGGGCGGGGCTGATGGACTGAGCATAAAGAAGAAAGCCTATAAAGTCTTATTGGGTAAGTTGGGTCTTTCGACTGGGATACAAGCATATTAAGGCTTGTATGATATACTTCGTAAGGTGAGTATACAAGGAGAAGGTGGCGTGGGGTGGGGGGAGGGGGGGGAGGGGGACAGATTGTACGAGCAGAACGGTGCATTTAAAGACTTGTATAGATCAATGTGTGTCTGCGACCGTATAATGGGGAGGGGGAGGGGGGCGGACAGACTAAACAAGCGGAACAAAGTATTTAAAGACTTGTGTTATATAGTGTAAGGTGGGACTGTGATATGAAGGGCTACAGGACATTACCCCCCTGGATATTTCCCCCCGGACATTTCCCCCCGTATTTCCCCCCCGGAGCAATTACCCCCATGTCAATTACCCCCCTGTCAATTACCCCCCCCCGGGGAATTACCCCCCCCTCCTCTCAAGTTAAAATCCTAACTCTAACTAGAATTTTATACCTAGATCTATATACTACTTTAATCCAAACCTTAAGAAAAAGACCAAAACCTAAGCATCCACCTTAGCCTAAAACTTCACACAAAACCAAAATCAAAGCTAGACACAAACCCAAACCCTAACACTAGCCCTAACCTTAACCCTAACCCTAACCCTAACCCTAACCCTAACCCTAACCCTAACCCTAACCCTAACCCTAACCCTAACCCTAACCCTAACCCTAACCCTAAACCCAGCCCTAACCCTAACTCTAACCCTGTCCGGGGGGGGGGGTAATGTCCTACTGGGCGGGGGGTAATTGACAGGGGGGTAATTGACAGGGGGGTAATTACTCTGGGGGGTAATGTCGGGGGGGGGGAATATCCGGGGGGTAATTGACAGGGGGGAAATGCCCTGTTCCCGATATGAAGGGGGGTAGTGGAACGAAGCATCTAAAGACTTGTATTATATAGTGAGTATACAAGGTGAAGGTGTTGTGGGGTGGGGGGGGCGGACGAACTATATATAGATTTGTATTATATAGTGTAAGGTGGGACTGTGATATGAAGGGGGGTAGTGGAACGAAGCTTCTAAAGACTTGTATTATATAGTGAGTATACAAGGTGAAGGTGATGTGGGGTGGGGAGGGGGGGGGGGGCGGACGAACTATATATAGATTTGTATTATATAGTTTAAAGCGGGACTGTGATAGGAAAGGGGGGATGGGGGGAGAGGAAGGGTAGCGGAAGAAGTATTTAAAGACTTGTGTTATATAGTGTAGGTGGGACTGTGAGCAGGAGGGAGGGGGGTAGCAGACGTAGTATTCTAAGACTTGTATTAAACAGTGTACGGTAGACTATGATCGGAAGGATGTGGGGGGGGGGGGACGAAGTATTTAAAGACTTGTATTTTAAATCTGGCACAGCCCCCCCCCTCCCACGCGCGTGAGACACCCGCTCGCGCACGTGTCACGTGTCATTAAAAAAAATGGCAGATGGCTAATTATAACGTGGCCCTTGTATCCAGACAGACGACATGATCTAGCCGACGTCCCTTGGCGGTCCCCACTGGTTTTATGGCCGACGGTAGGATAGATCCAGGGGTAGGAAGTGCTCTGTCCAGAAGGGAGGAGAAGAGATTTTACTACTTTTGTTTTTTTTTTTTGGCTAATTTACTCGAATCAATTAAATTGCATGCTTATTCTCTGTAGGACTATATATATATATATATATATATATATATATATATATATATATATATATATATATATATATATTTATATATTTATATATATACATATATATATATCTATATATATAAAGCAAAGTGGTCGGGTGTCCGATAGGGCACTTCCCGGCGCCGCAGGCGCGTCAAATTTGGCACGATGGTGCCTTGAGGCGATAGAACACGAGGGCCGGTGACGGTTCGCCGAAAAGTCTACGGAGAGGGGGTCAAAACTGACCTCGACTGACCGGCGCCTTATATGGGCTATATTACGAAAAAAAAATTCCTCCGACGACCCCCCTTGAAATTTTGTGAGGTGGTAGGAGAACGCCTTGGGGTGTCACAAAAAACTCGCCATGTCCGGGAAAAATCGGGAAATGGGTCAAAACTGACCAGTCGTATTTCCCTATATAATCTTTGTATTTTATGGGGAAAACAGGGTAATTTCTACACAAATTTTAGGGTACTTACTCTTTGTATAACTGGCTAATTTTTTGCATACACCTCTATAGATGACTGGGCCGTATGGAAAAACTGTTGGTCAGCATCAAAGCCCTCGAAGAGGGCTAAAAATGAATGCGAGTGAAATTCTCATTATACGAGATTTGGTCATTTTGTTTATGAACAGGGGAGATAACTTTTTAATGTAACAATTTGTTTTTATATTTTGTATACTCTTTTTAAGAAAAAACAAAAATCATAAAGTGCAGCATTGTTTTAAACAAATATTATGTTATAAATTAAGTTTTGTATTGTATTGAAATTGTAAAATTAATTGGAAAAGTAATTTAATATTATATTTGATTAATAATTTTTATGAAAGCCCTTTCAGTTCTAATAACCTTGCGAGTAATAAGTTTGCGAATATTCCTTCAATTTATACTTCCAATAACAGTACCCCAATGTATAAATTTAGGCCCTAAACATTTAACATAACAGCCAATCACCTATTAATTAATCATTCAATTTCTCAACTTTTTTGAAAACCTAAGCGAAGCCTAGTATATATATATATATATTTATATATATATACATACATATATATATATATATATATATATATATATATATATATATATATATATATATATATATATATATATATATATATGTGAGTGTTTGTGTATGAGCTTATGAACTCTACTTCCTCTGCCCAGTGCACCGCCTGATTCGGATGGGGTAACTCACAGGGATGTCTATACCTGCATCCTCTTTACCCCTGCAGTTGTTTTCATTCATGTGATAAATGCAGAGCTTCCTTATGTGGTCTATAACATCTTGTCAGCAAAGGTTACCCCTAATTAAAACCTAATCAAGATATCTTTAATAAATGATTAAGATACTTCATCGACGGACGATAGTGCACTCGACCGTTAACCTGGATGTCTCGAGTTCGGATCCCGAATTTTAGTCAGTATGACTTCACTGAGTGCACTCAGCTCGGATGGGTACCTGACTCACGTTAGGTCGATGGCGACAGAACCATATTCCCTCTAAGTTGCGCGGTCGTAGTAGTTTTGGTATAAGACTTTTAGAACACCGCGCTCACAAAATACACTGAAAGCTAGCTTTTTACTCTTAGAGGGAACGTTACGACAGAAACAGATTAACCCTGCTTCATTTGCCCAAAACGTTACAAAGCGCAATGAAAGCCCTAAGCTGTGTTTTAAAAAGATCATAGTTAACCTATAATTAATGCTAAAATACTTATAACAATAAAGAATAATTATGTTATATATTATATACATAATTATGTTAATGTGTTTAAGTATAGAAGACTTTAAATGAGCGAGGCGTATTCATCCAAAGCTATCTCTCCGTAGATTCAAAATGCCGTTTAAACAAATCTAAAACACCCCCGCCCCGCCTCCCTCCCTCCCCACACACGGCCCTAAACTCGAAAAATCCATTTTAAGAAATTTTAAAAATAGAAAGCAGTAATTATTTCTGTTGCCCCCGCTTCCCCCCACCCCCACTCGCTGAGCGGTTATTTCGGTAAACGGAAAAAAAGTCACGGGAAAAAAAAACACAGAAAAAAAGTCACAGTTTTTGCTAGGAAAAAAAGTCACGGAAAAAAAGTCACAATGGAAAAATTTTATCGGAAAAAAAGTCACAGAAATAAAGTCACAGAAAAAAAGTCACACAAATCTTTTAAGAAATCTTTTGATTTATTTGTTAAGAATTGTAGAATTTTGTATGTTATTTTTGTGGGTTGTATTTTTTGATAGCATAATTTATTTATAGACGTTAAAAGTATTATGATTTATAAAAATTGTAAGTAAAAATACTCTAAGATAATTTACACAACAATCTTAACTTTTGTTACGTATTTAGTTACATACGCGGTAGAAAAGTTAACTATAAAAGAAATTTAGGCACATCATTGTGTTTTGCATAGGTTTTGCCGTAGGCTTATCTATGGTCGGCCTCTCCTCAGTCGGCATTGTCCGAACATATTTTGTGTTGTTTACGTTTTGTGTCAATGACAGCCTTTGAACCTTGTCGGCTCTCTGTTTTGATCCTAAGTTTTGTTATGTAATGAGCGTGATAAATGTGGGCAGTAAAGGTGGTTGAACTAAGCATAACTATTGTTGCGATGAGTTGAGGGCAGTAATTCAGATGACCTTACCATTTCACGGTAATTTAATTAAAAAAAAAACACGATGAAAACCGTGGACATTCTATTAAATGCTATAAATATTATGTTTAACATAATTACAATCTACATAATTCATACTAAATAATTTTTTTAGATGAATTATAAAAATTACTATACGAATACAACCTACACACATTACATTACATTTAATTAATCTTAAGTTAATTTGCACTCTCTGAATATTTAATACATAAAAGTATTAACAAATCCCATGCAAATATATATTTGTGACTTTTTTTCCTGTGACTTTTTTTCCTGTGACTTTTTTTCCTGTGACTTTTTTTCTGTGTTTTTTTTTCCTGTGTTTTTTTTTCCTGTGACTTTTTTTCCTACAATCGTTATTTCATCCCTCATCACTCGCCCACGTCCCCTCCCCCTTCCCTCCCTAACCCTCGGGCTTCCATGCGTCAGTCAAACATGAGATGTATCATAGCATTACGGTAGTGGGGTGGTGGTGGTGAAATTGGAGGGTAATGTTTTTATAATTTCTCCTGATTAAGTTGGTTTGGATTGAAATTGTCGCTAGATTTGCTCACTGTTATTTCTATCTTCTATTTCGGTCAGCGTTTAACTGATTCACTACACAATTTTACATTTACATTTCTAAATTATTTTCTCTCTGTCTCTTCTCATTCTGTTTCTTTCTCTCCTCGCCCACCAACTCCCTCTCTTTCTTTTTCTCTCCATCTCTTTTTCTGCTTCATACTCTATGCCTCTCTCTTCCTATGTCTTTATGCTTCTTCCTTTGTGTCTCTCATTGTCTTTACATTATTCTTTCTCTCTTTCTCTACCTAAACCTATCATTGCCTCTCTCTGTCTCTACCTATCGTGTTTTATAATCCTTTACATTTTAAAAAATTTAGTAGTTAATTAAAACCAAAAAGTCAAGCAAAAGTATGGGTTTTTTTTTAATTTTTTTTTTCAAACAAAAATATGTGCATAGGAATGAGCAATAAGTTTGGATTGATAATACATTCTGTTAAACGTGGTCAAAGTTATATAAACACGTAAACTTAATATACGCAATGGTTTCTCGCGTTATGTTTATTTTGATAATTTTTTTGTATTTATATTATTAATTTTGAATACATTCATTTTTATAACTATAGGATTCTTTAGAATGTCTTATTTAAATAATAATTGAGAGAAACATTTGCTTTTTAATTTACATAGTACAAAACTATTTCATCGAAGTAGTGTGAACGTTTACCTCTCTTTCAAACTATAGCTCTTGTAGATTTTAAAATATTTTTCTACGCTAGCTGCTGTAGAACAATCACTGCAATCGTAGGCCTGTTTTTTTTTTTTTTTTTGTTGTTGACAAAACCACTATCAAGGTGCACGATAAACATTATTTATGAAAAGAAAAAAAATCGTTGTTTTTTGGTCTGAGTAAGGCCCCTTAACTCCCGATATGCTTACTACGCTAGCATTATTTACTTCCCCTTCCAATTAAAAATGACACGATTTTCTCATTATTTGTGTACACCACGATCCCGCTTCTTTGTAAAGACCCCCCCCCCCCCCCCCAAAAAAATAAATAAAATAATATGACGTAATAAACTGCACCCCACTATTGTCTGAGTCTGGTGTATAGGGGGAGGGGGGGTGGGGCATGGCAAGTTTTGAAATATTATAATGAGCATTGAATTGGGGATAGAGTGAGTGTATTACTATGTAAGAGAAGAACAAGTTAATCTATACCATAAAGATGTAATGACCTGTGTATGTGATGGGATTGTGGATCACTTGCTTATAGTTAATTAATAAAACTGAGATTATGGCTAATTAGACCAGCTGATTAACAAATTATAAGGTATAGACAATCAAGACTAGTTATGTATGGCTTACTTGCAAACACTATTTTAATTACACTAATTACCTGGCTAATTTACATTAGACAGGTTAAAGTTTAGCTCATGGCTAATTAAGACAAAAGTTTTTAAAATTGAGCTCATGGATAATTAAGTTCTGTCGCATAATTATATTTAAAAAAAAACAAAAAAAAAAAACACCTCAATAATGCCTTCAGCTAAATAGACAACAAAGCCAAAATTTAACATTCAGCCTCCAGAAATGTGGTACGGGTGTCAGGGTATTAAAATTGTATGCTACCACAATACATTCTATGCTGTCATTATAAAGACTGTTCTGCTATATTAAGGCAGGGTTTCTTTCAGATATTTTTTTCTCCGGGAGACGGGTGTGTACGAGAAACTTCAGAGAAACGGAGGCGGTCACCGGTTAAAAGTATGTATAGGCCTTTAAAAATTACATCATCCTATTTCGCCATGGGGGAGTGGGAGAGGGGGGGTGCCCTTATCGGTCAGTGTGGCAGATGAAGTACTGTTCCCCTGTTTCTGCAAGTTAGACATGAGAAGGGATAGTGTGGTCAGCTCTATGTCCGTACTTTCCCCAATTTGAGTGTGGCAACCTTCAATAGCCATGCGGTGCTTAAAGACGATCTTCGGGTTAGAATTTGGAACCAGTGTTGCTTTTAGGCATCTCTTCGGGGGTGGGGGAGGGGGCGAAGAAAGTTTACCCCCCGCCCGACGGAAATTTTAGTCCACCCCCCCCCCCCCCCCCCCCTCCGGTAAAAAAAAATCTGGAAGAAACACTGTTTGGAACCGACCTTGAAACGTCCGATTCAGTCGTCATGTGCCATATAGGGCCTACTCTACTTATAGGCCATACGGATACGTCAATTCCCCGATCATTAAGTTTTGAGACTTCACGGAATCTTTTTTCCAGTTAAACTAATGACTTCTCTTGCAGTGCACAGTTTATGGCACTAAAAATAACTCATAGAATCAAAGGCAGCATGTTATAAGGCAAACTTCGAAGACAAGCCTGGTTCAAACTTTTTAGGCCCTTACTACCCCTACGGTCAAGCCGGGTAGTGGACGGTGGGGTACGAGTTTTCCTGCGTTGAGTGGGGTGGAGGAAAAGCCTGGTGAGAACCGAAGGACAGAAGCGGCCGATACGGTAATCAAACGGATATCCAAGCCAGTTTGTCGGAGTTTGCCGTGATGAGGCCTGTCTGGTTAATGGGAGACACCTCCCGTAAAGGAAGAAAGAAATATCTAGGACAGTGGGTCTTAACCTGGGTTCGATCGTTTGGTGAGTCAGTCTCAGGGGTTCGGCGGAGGTCAAGACACACACCCGACTCATGCGATTCACGATCGGGTTTTGTCTGTGCGAACGACAGAACTGTAAAGAAGGGTTCGGTGAATGCGCATATGAAACTGATGGGGTTCGGTACCTCAAAAGGGTTAAGTACCAATGGTCTAGGGTCTTCTATACCATCAATCTAAACCATTCATAAAACGGAACGTAACAACAAAGCGAGAGAAAAAAAACTACGCCGACTTTGCAATCATATAGTTCAAAAGGGCCCTTTTTGAAAGGTAATTCTAATTTCTAGACACACGATTGCATCATCCCTTTGTTTATTATCTTCTATTACAATTTCATTAAAAAAATATTAATGCACTTTTTGTGACGTCATCATTTGTTGTGCTGATTTCTTGCACGTAACAAAATACGAAAAAGATCATATCCGCTTTTTCCTGTAATCAAGGAGTTTCAAATAAAAGGCAGAACATTAATTATTTTTTAAAAGTCAAACGGCCAATTAGTTAATTAAAAGATTCAACATAGTAGTTATATTTTACATTAATAAATATCAAATTTTCATTTATTGTTAGTCTGTAACAATCGATGTATTGATAAAAAAACTTTGAGCGTACAAATCAAAACAAGATGAATGTGAAATGGATCTTCTCTGTCAGCCTTCAGATCGCCCTATGGATGATGTTCTTCCAGTTTGTGTTTAAGGAGTGGTTTATTTTGTCCTTCATCTCCGTCCCTATTGAGGAAGATGGCGAGATTTAGTTTTGAAGGTAAGTTATGACAATAGGTCAGGATTGTCAGTACTGTTAGTGTTATGTCAGGATTGTAAGTACCGTTATGTCAGGATTGTCAGTACCGTTATGTTAGGATTGTCAGTACCGTTATGTCAGGATTGTCAGTACCGTTATGTTAGGATTGTCAGTACCGTTATGTCAGGATTGTCAGTACCGTTATGTCAGGATTGTCAGTACCGTTATGTCAGGATTGTGAACTATGTCAGGATTATCAGTACTGTTATTTCAGGATTGTCAGTACCGTTATGTCAGGATTGTGAACTATGTCAGGATTATCAGTACTGTTATTTCAGGATTGTCAGTACCGTTATGTCAGGATTGTGAACTATGTCAGGATTATCAGTACTGTTATTTCAGGATTGTCACAGGGGGTCGGCGTGGTCGAGTCGGTAAAGCTCATGGTTGATAAATTCGAACAAAGTCTCGAGTTCAAACCCACTGGCCGATAAATTTCGATCCCCTATGTCAGGATTGTCAACTATTTCAGGATTGTCAACTATGTCAGAATTGTCAGTACTATTATGTCAGATTGTCAGTACCGTTATGTCTGGATTGTCAATTATGTTAGGATTGTCAGTACCGTTATGTTAGGATTGTCAGTACTGTTATGTTAGGATTGTCAGCACCGTTATGTCTGGATCGCTAGGATTGTCTAGTATGATAGGATATCTAGTCAGGATTGTCAGTGTTTCATGTCAGGCTTGTCAGTACCGTTATGTCAGGATTGTCAAATATGTCAGGATTGGCTATGTAATGATTGTAAGTCTTTTATATCAGGCTTGTAGGTACTGTTATGTAAGGATTGTGAGTACCGTTAAGTCAGGATTGTCAAATATGTCAGGATTGGTTATGTAATGATTGTAAGTCTTTTATATCAGGCTTGTAGGTACTTTTATGTAAGGATTGTGAGTACCGTTATGTCAGGATTGTCAAATATGTCAGGATTGGCTATGTAATGATTGTAAGTCTTTTATATCAGGCTTGTAGGTACTGTTATGTAAGGATTGTGAGTACCGTTAAGTCAGGATTGTCAAATATGTCAGGATTGGCTATGTAATGATTGTAAGTCTTTTATATCAGGCTTGTAGGTACTGTTATGTAAGGATTGTGAGTACCGTTATGTCAGGATTGTCAAATATGTCAGGATTGGCTATGTAATGATTGTAAGTCTTTTATATCAGGCTTGTAGGTACTGTTATGTAAGGATTGTGAGTACCGTTAAGTCAGGATTGTCAAATATGTCAGGATTGGTTATGTAATGATTGTAAGTCTTTTATGTCAGGCTTGTAGGTACTGTTATGTAAGGATTGTGAGTATCATTAAGTCAGGATCAGGATTGTCAAATATGTCAGGATTGGTTATGTAATGATTGTAAGTCTTTTATATCAGGCTTGTACTTGTAGGTACTGTTATGTAAGGATTGTGAGTACCGTTAAGTCAGGATTGTCAAATATGTCAGGATTGGTTATGTAATGATTGTAAGTCTTTTATATCAGGCTTGTAGGTACTGTTATGTAAGGATTGTGAGTATCGTTAAGTCAGGATTGTCAAATATGTCAGGATCGATAGTACCCTTATGTCAGGATTGTCAGTACCGTTATGTCAGGATTGTTGTTACTTACGAAAACACCAGATTCAAGACTCTAGACTAGTATATTTATAATCTTGTATAAACTAGTATTATCATTTCAGTTTCATATCAATTCTTCTTTTTTTAGACTTGCATACAATGGCGTTACGAGGGATGGGGATGTGGGGGGGGGGGGGGGGGGGATTTTCAGACTGCGCGAATTCCTCACGCCACTTCCTAGAAAAGATGTTGTTAAACAAGTAGCTTGTCTTTCAAAACCTTTTTATTTTTTGATTGGTGGTTTACGTGAGAACTTATTGTTTCTTTTTGTCTTACTTTTATTTTTATGAGTGACATGATTTCGATTCTAAGCAAGTGTTTATTAAATGTTACTAGCTGTCATTCTTTCAGTAGCCTATTTCACATTGTATAAGTATAATAAGGAAATTGGTAAGTAATTAGTAAGTGATGTTCTTTTTCGAACATGACGGTACATGGGGTAAGTGAAGTAGAGTTCAACTTTTCCTGTGACCTCGGCATGTGAAGTGATAGTGTGGTCAGCACTATGCCCAGCCACCTTTACTTTACCTAACATGAGTTTGGTACCATTTAGAGCTGGATGGACTCAAAGACTTTCTTTGCGGTTCTACGTACTTGAACCAGGATTCAAATTCGAAACTTTCGGGTTAGGAGTCGTATGCAAAAGGTAATTGGTACATCAGCTTTGTTTATTCGGCACTGGCAAGAAAGCTGTAAAGCGTATCGAAGATATTTCCCACTTGCTAGCATAGTAACGTTAATAACGACTTGGGCCATAGCTCTTACCTTAGTACTGTCTCCTGCCTTTGTGTGGTTGGTATTCAGAGTTTCTTTCAGACCCCCCCCCCCCCGGAGCTCCCCCTCCCCCCTCCCCGCTCTTCCAAAACAAAGTGGAAAAATTATGTCATTTACATAAAAATGTTTTCTTTAACCAATATCCTCTCCCTTCCCCGGTAAATTTAAGTACATATCCCTTGAAAGTTTCAAGTACTCCATTCCCCCCTCCCCCATCTGAAGAAAAATGTCTGGAAAAAATAGTAAGTACTTTAAAATAACGCGTACTAGACACTCAGAGTTTAGTAACGTGAACAATGTCACTTTATCCTAACCCTAGCTCTTACCATCATTCTAACTGTAACAACAATACCGGTAGAGAAAAAAATCGATACGATACTTTAGCCTACAGCACTACGGAGTATCAGCTAGAGCCTTCTTGTCTTGGTACAAAAATCACTTTACACAGCTTTTCCCACAATAAATTTTTTTTTTATCAAGGAATAAATAAACCAATATTGGTATGGGAAGGCATAGCCTAAGCGGTTCGAATCTCGAGTTTGAATCCGTGTTCAAGTCAGTAGGATGTCCCTGAGTCTACCCAGCTCTTATCAGTGTTTCTTCCAAACTTTTTTCTCCGTGGGGGGGGGGGGGGGGGGGGGCACTTGAAATTTTCGGGGGGGGGGGGGGCGGTAGACTTTCTTCGGGGGGGGGGGGGTGGCGGACACTGTTAAATGTATAGAGTCCTTGCAAACACGTGACCTAAATCACGTGATACCTACGCCCGCCGCCACAGTGGTGTACATCAGACGTAAACACAATCAGCTGTTCGCCAGCGCTGGACGTGTTCACCAGCGCTGGACGTGTTCACCGTATGTAAAGAATCGCGCCCGCGGAAAAGGAAAAATATGTTAAAAAACTTGAACTCTTAGGAATTGAAGATCCTTATACAGTTATTGACAGTTTCGTGGATAATATAAATATGTGGCCGAAATTTCTAAAAATAAAAATACTGTTAGTAATACCGTTTGCGTTTAGAGTTTAAGTAGACGAAGCTGATCAAATGCAGTAATATATTAGAGGTTATCTACTGTAGCAAACGTGAGACCACTTAACTCCTACAAAATCCACACTACAACGGCTAATATAATCCATGGGTAATAACCAATCTGGGTAGCATGTTATACAATTTAAGACCCTTATAATCCAGCAGGGAAGTAATCAGACACATTAATACTGACGTTCAACCCTCATGATGGCTGCCCCCACCTGTATCTAGCCCACAATAAAACCAAAGAGGAGTCTGCCCTGCCCTCCCCTGAAAATGTCTCACCTCCGTGATACCCAGCCCCACAGAGATAGTATTTCTGATATAATTTTGACCCTCGGGGCCCAGCAGGGAGAACAAAGGAACAAAGGGGAAAGTCCCACTGCTCTCCCCTCAAACACTTCTCACCTCGGTGTCATGTTATGTCATTTATAGCACACACGGCTTATCAGGGGAAAGCATTAAGGCATTAAGAATCTTAACTCTGGACAGCTACACACTAGTATACTAGCTACACACTAGGTGCCTACTGTAAACTACTAGACTGTAGGCCCTATGTAGACCTGCAATTGTATCAATTGTAGACTGGGTCCATTGTTATTATTCTAAACCATCTCACTTATAATGTTTCTAGCTTGATTTGTTTCTTTTATAAACAGTGGATTTAAAAAAAAAATTTAGCCTAATCATTAACCAAATAATAATAATGTGGTTATTTGTTGTTGGCTGGTATGATCTAGATTGTACTACTAACTAGGCTACAAAAACTTAGTAGACCAATTACTAGATATGAATTTGAATTTAATTAAACTCAGTCCAGTATCAGATACATATTGCTGTAAAAAGACAACAAAGTAGGTAGGCCTTAGTAATTTAGTAAAGCCTTCTACTACAATAATATCAACTACATACATGCTTGTATAAAGTTTTTACAATTTAATTTAAGTAGCAGATTCTAGATCTAAGTCTAGTCGTATAATCTATTTCAATTTCAGAAAATTTCGTTTGTTAAAAAAAAATGATTAGATA